>NW_028277171.1:1515151-1818181 GCF_051122295.1 Plectrocnemia conspersa
AAACAAAGTCTTGTTAGGGATTTGGAGAACAACGCAATTTAATCATTTTAAGAAGTATTGTTACTTTACGATAATATAATAGACGTAGGGTATATATATTATTCAGTAAATCATCTTATGAATTTCAAATTTAATACTATTTATTAGTACAAAAAAAGCTATAGATGAAATAAAACAGTTTAAAAGACAAGATTTTAGAACAAGATGAGCGATTGGAAACTGAGAAGTAAGGCATAAATAATTTAACATATCTTTTTAAAGAATAAATAATCTATATAAACTCTACAGAAATTGTTAATTTATATTGCTAATATAAAATAATTTGATTTATATTCAGAATGAGTTTTCTTGCATCGATAATAATAATAAATACTTTTATATTTTTACTTAAAATAATCATTACAATTAAGAACCCAAATTTAAGCTACATCAAAACTGTACGCTTAAGAAATTTATAGTTTATCAAAATCAAACATAAAAATATAATGCTTAACATTCTATCGATTAATTATGCACCATGGACAAAATGAGTCCAGATGAGACCGGAATATTACGCAAAATAAAACTGCGCACACGAAAATTCACTTTTAATTCCAACTATTAAATATTTTAAAGTACAAATTTGTGTAATTATAGGAAATGTAAGTATATCATACCAATGTAAATTACTAATATAATTATAAAATATTTTTAAAACATGATATTTTAAAATTAAAATCATATTTACATCTGTTATATATACAGATATATATTTACGTATTCTTAAATATACATTAGTGAATATTGATTATCTATGATCAGAATTTTTGTTGTTTGAAATTTTAATTTCTACAATGATCCCCGAACTTCATTTAATGTAGTTTCTTATATCACTTTAAAAAGATATTGCTTCATAAAGAATGTATAAATATGATTTTTATAACATTATTGCAATTGATTAAGACCGTAATAATCAGTTATGATTGCTGTGTCATCAGCATATATTGATAAATCAGTATTTTTAAAATAGGATTATGTTGTCATTAGTATAAAGAATAAAAAATAACAGTATTCGCATCCTTATGTGACACCAGCTGGAATTTTACGCGGTATCGAGAGATCATTATTTAGAGAAACAACGTAGCTTTGACCTTTTAAGTATGAACGATTTATATGTATGCGATAGATAAACATGGGTTTTACATTCATATAATTTATACGCATATTTTGATTTTTTTCTGCGGCTTGCTAATATGCAATAATAAATTTTATATAAAAATAAAAATAAAATATATTTCTTACATCATATCTTAATTTTGTTTAAAAAATATCGCAATTCAAGTTTAAGGAAGTTACACCTATTTACTACTCAGCTGTTAGATGGTCATGAAGAGGTTTTTTTATGTGTAGAAATCGATATTTTCATGACGAAGCATACAAATTCTATCCCAAAACTTTCAGATTAACAATGGATTACGAATCTGGCATTTATGGTAGATGTATAAATGATCTTAATTTGAGTCTGCAGTATAAGGATAAATTTTTGTTTAATATGTATTCTTAAATTAAGGCATTTAAATCATAACATATTTTGTAAATCTGTTTCTGTAATTGGTTGGACGGCATTTTTTAGAATTATTAAAGATTTACATTGTGAATTTTCGTGATGATTTGAAAATGTTCTCAAAAAGGAAAATTAAATAAAAATGTTTTTAAATCCCTCTAATATTGATATTGATGATGTACCACATCAACTACAAATATAAATTTTTGAATTAAAAAAGAATGAAATGTTGAAAAATATGTTTTCGTCGGAAAATATCCAGTTATTTATCAAAGCTTATTCCAAACATTTGAGGGACTAATCAGTTTCGTGGAAAAGGTAATAGTGGCATTTGAAAGTACGTATATTTTTGAACAAGCATTTCTGCGTACTGGCTGATTAATATCTGCATGCTTGCATTCGGATTTACACCTGTGGTTTTAAAGTAGATATAAAAAAATAATAAAGGAAAAACCAGATACAAAAGCCACATTAGAGAAAGAAACATTAAACATACTTATATTACTTTTATTTTTTTAAGCATAATTTTTATTGTTTTTATTTGATTTTCTACATTTCATTCGATATAGCACATTGTTAAATATTTTTAAATATATAATATATACCTATTAATATATTAAATTATATTTTTCACGTACTATATCACGGGTTACAAATCGGTGGGTCTTTCAAAAGAGGTTTTCTGTGGTGTCATCGGATTAAAAGTAAACTAAAATATATAGATTAGTAGTTAATAATGGAATGTCTTAACTTCGCGCTTAACGGATAACACGTAGCTATACTTGACAAGAAAATAATTTTATACTCTGTTGCAAAGCTAATTACAGTTTTTTTGACAAAATCTAAAGTTATATCAATAATGTCACCATCACTCGAGACATTATTATCAAATAATTAATTGACATTTTTTTATTTGGAAGTGGCAAAACCTTCTCCAGCAATTTCATGCTGCAAAGTAACGATTTTTACTCTTAATTTCGATGTTTGATTGCTTTCATTAAATAACAAATACAAACACAGTGCTCCAGAAAATAAATATTTTATAATAAACTTGTTTGACAAAAACCTTCTTAATATAAACTTTTTTAAATTTAATTATGTATATTGAAAAAAATATATATTGATAATAATATTATCATAATAATTCTGGGATAATTTAAAATAATAAAGTACGTATATTGCGTAAAGTCTAAAATAATAGAATAATCATAAAGCTGACCAAAGTGGACCCAGAAGGATACATAATATAATAAATGCTTCTATTAAGATATGTCTCTATTTTTATATATGAAATAGAAAAATCTTTTAGGTCTAGGGTCCGGACAAGAGCATCGACTTCTCGAAACTGTCCGAACATACAGCTGGCAGGACCGGATTTAGATGAAGAGAGGCTCTAGGCTATTCCACTTGTGAGGCCACTTCAAGCCCCCATTCTCACGAGTAAAGGAAAATGGAATGGAAGTGTTAATTTAAGCAATACAAAGGACATAAAAAAATATTTATAATATAATAATAATAATAGTAGTTATAATAATAATACTAGTAATATAAATTAAATTAATATTAAAATACTAATGGACGTAAGATGTTATTGTTAAATACAGTATGTCATAATCAAAAGATTTCATGAATATAATTAACACTGTGAGACATTTTTTTTTTTAAATAAGTAATAATTTTCGATTTATATATAATATTATTATAAAAAAATGGTAATACCAGTGACACACTTTTAAATCCAAACTTATGGTATATTAAAAACATAAGTTAAGAAATAAATAAGTTTCAATCATTAAATATGAGTTGATTATAGATTTTTCTAAATATTATTATAGCAAAATTTTCCCGGAGTTTATAAAAAATGTTTGTCTAAGTTTTTCACTCATATTGCTCAAAATGCTAAGTGTATTTTTTAAAATTCATTTTTAAAACTTAAAATAGCCTTTCTCATGAACAGTTAAGCTAGGAAATAGACGTAAGATTGATTCCACATTTAGGAAGAGCATCTGATTTTATCCTTGTAAATAATTTGATAAATTTGAAAGTGCTTTTTTTTTGGTTTCGTCTCGCGTATATATAAAAGTGCAAAAGCTCATCAGTAAGTTTCAGGTCAACAACTTTTGGGTATGGTTCTATCGACAGTTCAACACCTTGCTGAATTACTTACTTTGATAAAACATCATTTTACACAGCAACTGTTCTTCTTAAATTAGTTTCAAGTGCACCTAGTATAGATAAAAAGGATTTTATCCTAAACTTATCTTTGAAGAGATTTCACCTAAGGCAAAGTTCTGCAAAAGTTTTGAAAGAGTTTTGCGCTTATGGCACCCTAAAATGAAATTCAACAATTTTAATAATAAAGTAAATATTTAAAGCTTATTAAATATAGCGGATTGTATTTAAAAAAATGGGATATCTTGTAAATATTTTTGGGTATTTTAATAACTTAACACTCTCTTCCAAGCGACAAATATAAATATTTTTAATGTACAAAATAAAATAGATGCATTTATAATTCTACTTTTTATCGCAGATTTTATTTGAAAAGAAAATACTGAATGCTTTCATAATTTACGCAATATTTCGCTAATCAACAACAAAGAACTCAATAAAAATTCCAATTATAATTTGATACAACACAACAAGCATTTATAGAATATTTTCCTGGCCCAAATGAGAAATCACATTGTATTCAAAATTTTTTTGAAGAATCTTGTAATACCTCTCAATTGCTAGTAAAAGAAAGAGAACAACACATTATTACATCGACCGACTCTCCTGAAAATATTATGTACTTAAGTTGGTATTATGCATTCTTGGCTTGAAATTATGAATGAATATTCTGAGATTGTTATACGAGTTTTTATCTGTAAAAGTGTTTATATCTGTTATGAAAGTGTTTATATCTGTGAAAGTTTTTTCTTTCTATATGCAGCAAAAAAGACAAAATAAAAAATCAGGTTATATATAACCTGATTTTTTATTTTGTCTGAAGATTTATTATAAAACATCCGTTTTATTATAAAACAAAACGAGTAGAATATAGTCTGAAATAAAAAAAATGGAAAACATACCAACAATATAGAAATATGGGAGCCATAGCTAAAAAAATGGTGCGAAAAGTCGATAGATGATTAATTATAATTAATCCTACTCAGAAAAACGACATAATCTATATTGGAGATTGATGGAAATATATATATATATACAAAGATCCTCATATATTAGCATAAAAAAATAAATAATATTTAATTAAATATAATAAAAATAGGGTTAAAAATAATGTACTTAAACAAAATGTATATTAATTAATTATAAAAATATGTTAGATAATAATATAAAAATAATTACATCTAACTCTATTATGGTAATATTTGATAATATAAAATATTTAAGAGGAATTGTAGATAAAAAAGTATCATTGTAATTACATGATAGGTATACTATTCAGAATGAAAAATGTGTTGAAAAAAGATTTAATAAATTAGATAAATGAAGGTAAAAATACAAAACAGAGCCATGAGAGTAGTCTTAAATAAAAATTGATTCACTAGTTGTAGAAGTATGATTGGAATGGTTAAATATTCAAGATGTATTGAAAATATTAAAAAATAATATGTTACCAGAATATTTTATTAAATATTTAATAAGCAATAAAGATGTACATAGATTTAATAAGGATGAAAAATGTGTTGAGTATGAAAACAAAAAATAATCTACAATATTGCAATATTGCATCTATTATAGTGCAATAGCAATATTATATATGCTTAATATAATAAATTAGATAGAACGATATTGCAAAATTTACAAAATAGGGCAATAAGGGTAGTTTTATTGATTTACCAGTTGTTAAAGTATGATTAATAGATTGCAATGGTTGGATATTCAAGAAACGCTGAATATAAATGTTGTAGTATTTATATATAAGTTAGAAAAAATGTTTATAATAATTTGTATTTAATAAGAGTTTAAGATGAACATAAATTTAATATTAGAAATAGAGACAATTTAATGATTGCATTAAGGAATAATGTACGTAGGTATGAATTAGTATAATAATAATCCTAGGACAATTTGCATAAATAAAAATATAGAGGGTGTTCTAAATGGAACAAGGAAACACCTTCATGCATTAAGAAATAAATTATAATATCAAGTCTTTTTTTATTTTCTGTTTATGTTTAGTTTAATAAAATAAAATATACTTCGACACAAACATATCTCGTGGAGAGCAAAGCATACGAACGGCTATATGTATACTATAATATCTGCGAAAAATTGCAGTTGCTTGACTAATTACACTACCTTCGGAGAGAATGACGTATCGAAAATATTACGGTTGATGGGTAACGTCCGAACAGGCAGAGGTTGCTACTGATTGGCAGCGCTCTTTTAGCTGCATAATAGATGTACGAGGGTCATCGAGAAAAAGAGGATAACAGTATTCGGTCTCTCGACCGGAACGGAAGTTGCTTAAAATATTTTATTCGACGTAAAGGCGCGCTGTTATTTTTTCAAACAAAAGTTTTCAGTCACGCTCGGATAATCTGTATTTTTTTAATTTTATCGGATTCCTGGAATTAAAATTGCTATTTGCCCTAAAAAGAAATTACGCGAAATAAGGTTGAAAATTATGTTAGCAGCGAACGAACGGAAACGTAATTTACTGGGGCGGGGCGAAAATATAATTAAAGGGGCAGGGCAATAAAGGCCACTCGTTTCTTTCGGAACGGTCGGATAGAAGATATCGGATCGATATGTAAAACGGTGTTTTGACGCGGGACGGTTTAACCCTCAAACAACATAATTAAAGGGCAGATAGCGAGTGTTTATTTTGACGCGGGATTACTCCGAGTATGTAATTAGCGTCAGCGGCGACGATGATCGATGGTTCCCCATGTCCCTATCTACTCTCCTCTTCTTCTTGGACCGATTCCAGCCGATCGTAATTTCGGCGGCGATTCGCTTATTATCCTCGAGGAACAATCGTCGCCCGCATATCGACCGATCTCTCCTTCGTCAAATTCCCCTTCGCTTTCGGACGCTCCCGAAGGCCGAATAGAACTCGCACGGCGAGGTTGCTCATAATTCATTTCTATATTTAAAGCTTCTGCTTCGAACCTTGCGCTCTCTAAAGCTCTGGCGGATAATAGACATTCCTCGCGAAACGCAATTCTGATGCAGGTGTCGCAACTTGGACGCTTAGCTCGAGACCAAAAACGATCAACAAGCTTGATATAGATTTTGATCTATAATTTGCAACAAAGATAACCAAACTTTTAAAACTGAAGACCGTTCAATATTTAAAAAAAATATGTGAGTCTACAAAGTGGCGAAAAAAATCGTGGACAAATTAAACTATTTTTTCTTATTTATGTATATTATTAAAACGAAAAAAAGTTAAGTGACATCACTAATTAAAAAACTGATTTATAAATATAGACTTTGATATATGTGGGGGGTTGCAATTTAGAGACCATTTTAACGATATTTGCGTTAATAATTGAAAATATTTCACGGATCACCTACTATCACATCCATTGCAAGACGTTAATCACACATAAGTACTAACTAAAAAAACTACGCTATGTGTGAAAAGGATGCATGGTAGACAGTGCGTTATACCCTGCACATCATATTATTGCCAACTACATTTTGGTTAATGATTACTAAAGTGGTCATCTAGACCGTTTCTATTTTAAGGTGTAAGCACATTTGTGTCAAAAGTGCGATGCAATTGGCCCGCAAACATCCTCATCTGGAAAATTTTTTGGCAATTACCTATCAGGTCATTATGGTTATAATTTTAATAAATAAATAAATAAATCAAGCATTATAAAATATGCGACACTTGGTCAGATATAGGCATTCTGATTTCTCAAGAAATGAGAATTCTCAACTTTAATTTTAAAATTTATCGAGAATTCTCGAGAAATTTTGCTGAATAAAAAATTTGTATTGAATAAAAATATAGTATTGCAAATACATTATAACATATTATTCTTAAAATAACATTTTAAAAAACACATGCTATCTAAAGTAGTATCAAATATCGTCATTCTTATTAATCGTGAGACAAATGTCAATGAAAGCTGTTGCTACTTTACAAAAACAATATAAAAAAACCTTTTTGAATTATCGAAAAAAAGCCCTAAATAGTTTTGCATTCTGCCGATTCCCATGCGTAATTTATTCTTATCGGAGCGGGTTTTTAGATCATCAAAGCAAAGATAAATGCGCCGGCCGGTTCGAGTAATAGAAAACAGCAAAAAAACACTTTCGATCTTCCGAGAAAGTATGCCTATTTTTAAACATCTTCCACGAACACCTTTGGTGTAGTTTATTATACAAGTGTCTATTTTTTTGCTTAAGCAAAAATAAGGCGAGTTCGAGTGTTAAGAATTTGTAAACATTTTTTTGATATTCCTCGACACAGTTTGGGGTTAATTTCAAGAAGTATGCATATTAGGCACGAACTAGCTTTTACTTATGCAGCGTTATAAAAATGGCAGTGGTTGTACACATTTTAAAAATATTCGTACAAATTTAATTTTACATAATAAAAAATGCTTCTCGAGAAAAAAACACTAGTCTCAGACAAGGCAGAGACCCGGTGAGACGCACCGGCATTAGTAGGTTCTGTTCCGAGAATTTTTCCAACATCGGGAGTCGGAATTAAAAATTCGTAGAAACCAGAAAAATAAAATTATTTAAAAAAAAAATATAAAACACATTATATAAACATTTAATCTGTCTCTGTTTTTTTATACAGACTTCGTACACAAACTTTTTGTCGGATTGTGTTACAAGTTGATTATTTTTACATCGGAGTTGGTAATTAAGTTAAAGATTCAAAAAATGTTCTTAAATTCTGTAAATTATACAGAAAAAGTGGACAGCAATAATATAATTCATACTTTTTTGTATCAGAACTAATTTCTGTAAAATATAATAGCTTAGAAAGTTTTAATTATAACATATTTTTAATTATTCGCGATTTCGATCGAAAGTCAGGAAGAATATATTTGTTGCAACGTATATGCACATCTGTTCAAATACATATAGAGATAAACAATTAACAAATTTAATTTGTTGAAAAATAATTTCAGATAACCTGAAAAATCATTATTAAAAAAAAGTATTATTTTATTTGCAACTTATTTTATGCAATCCATTTATGTACATAAATTATATAATTAGGACCGGATATGATCCGAATAAAAATGGGTTAAGTAATTGTAGAAGATAAATAGAATTATAGTTTAATGCTCAGCTTAATCTCATATGTCATTAAATACTATATATATAATTCGAGGCATTTGATAAAAATTTATGAAAAAGGATTAAAAAGAAGACCTTTTACACAATGAAGACCTTTTACACAATAAAAATGGTCTTTTAATCCAATAAAATAGTGTGATTTGATATATCAAGGACGAATTCAATTTCGTATGATATTGAACTAGTAGTCCTGAGTCACGGGTTCAATTCCATTAGCGGAATATATATTTAAATATAAGGTAAGTTATGAATTAAATTAGGTTTAAAGTGCACGGTGACACCTGGTCATTGAAAGCTGTGCATATTTAAAAAAAGCTATTAAGAAATAAAATATATATTACAAATTTCCAGATTAATATTGTAGCCCAATATTTATTCGAAGGTGTTTGTTCGTAAAAAATAAATATAAAATAATAAAATAAATAATAAAAAAATGATAAAACAGAAAATTCACGTTTCTGTCTGTCACAAGAACTCCTCTCAAACGATGAACAGTATCAACAAAACATTTGCATATGTCATTTCTAGTGCAACTGTGCTATTTTAAACTTTCAACTTTTAAGTTGAAAGTTGAACTGAACAGCGAGATTTTGATGGGCAATTATGTGGTGCTGTAATATGTGCAGATGAAAAAAAATTAAAATAAATAAATATTATAATATATAAGTCGCGTAATAAAGCTAGGTTAAAATAATGATATTGTATCTCACGATAACATATTAAATATAATGCCTATAAAGATATGCGTGTAATTAAATTTTTAGTATACCAACATAATTTATATTTAAAAAATAATTATAGCAATTATGAGCTAAATATGCTAAAGTATAGTATAATTTTGTCTGACAATAGCGAAGTGGATCAACGTTTAAGCGAGGGTCATAGGGTTCGAATCCCATGTAGATTATTAATAATATTATACAATCCAATTCGAGGCATTTTAATTGACGAAAAAGATTACCGGCATATTGCCATTGTAATCGGTTTTAGTTACAAACAAGTAAGATTATTGTTTTAACTCGAAAAACCTTAATTATACATTAAAGCCAAAGTTCTTTTAAATAGTTTCCCAAAAAAAAAACGGGCTTTTCATGCAACGTGAAAGTTTAATTTGATATATTAATAGCGAATTAAATTATGAATTAAATCAGGTTCAAACTTCAAGGTGACTTATGGTCATTAAAAGCTATGCATATTAAAATAAAATATATATTACAAATTATCTACTCAAAGGTAATTGTTATTACTTTGATAGATCCAAAAAATAATAATAAAACATAAAATAGACGTGTCTGTCTGTCACAAGAACTCTTCTCAAACGACAAACAGTAACGATGTGACACTTGCACATGTCATTCTAACTGGCATTTCTAGGTCAACTGAGCTATTTTCAACTTTTAAGTTTAAAGTTGAAAGCTGCGCTGAACAGCGACGTTTTGCTACGTGCTACTGCATAAGAGACTAGAAATATAATATAATAAGTTGTAATAGAAGGTTAAAAAAATTAATTATAATGAATAAATAATAATATTGTATCACACTTTAAAATATAAGATATGCGTATAAATAAATTTTAATTACTATAACAAAATAATTTATAGTTTTATAATAATTATAACAATACTTAGTTAGATATGCTATAGTATAGTATAATTTTGCTTGACAATAGAGATGTGGATCAACGGTTTAGTGAGAGTCATAGGGTTCGAATCCCATGTAGATTACTAGTAACTTTACATCTTGTGAATATTAAGGCCAACGCTTAAAATTTGTAACAGTGTAAAGACAAGGCGTCACGAATACGCAAATACCAATGTAGCACTTCAATTATAAACATTCGATTTAATATGTCTGATTTCACATACCAAATATCCAATTAACTAATTAGAATCGCAGGCGTGATACACGATGAGCGCATATAAGTTAACAAACGGATTTAAGTAAGCTACGTTTATTCGCAAGATAACAGCGCGGTAATAATACTCAAACAAGATAAATGTTTTTATTTAATTATAAATTATTAATCATATAAGAAACACCAAGATTCGCGCGGAACGCTCATGCTGTCAGTCGCGGGTAAAATAAATAATATATTACTGGTTTAATACAATTACAGTTCCATATATTGTAATAAAATAATCAGAATCAAAATGACATATTGTTTGATTATATAATATATGGTATTATTATTAAAATCGATTAGACGAATTTTAATAAAAAAATACAATATTTTTCAGCAGTTATTATTTTTATATTGAATCATGTCATGTATAATATAAATTATGTTTCTCATGGAAATAAATATGGAAAACTTTTAGTTTTAAATAAACTATATTTTTAATAAAATCAGTTTAGTTCAGTTAAACTAAATATTTTTTAGTACAAAAATAATATTTGAAATTACTGTAAAAATGCTCAATATTTGTATTACAAAGTGAGTATTTTTTTTATTGTAATGAGGAACTTGCAGATTTTTATGTATTGTTAATAATAAGTGGTAACGATAAAATGCTATATATGATGATCTATTAGATTTTCAATAAATCGCTGTACTTTAAAGTATTTTAATAAAAAAAATTGTTCCCGATATCTTAAATGTTTGTGGAAATAAAACATATATTGTTGTAGTTCAGTTTAAAGTTGTTTAACTAATTTTATTGATATACATACGTATAAATACGTATACAAAGAGGTTTGATCCCTTTATTTTTAACAAAAAAAGTGAGCTTATATCTATATCATAAAATAGTTTACGATCAAAACACGCATGCAACCAATTCCTAGAATTTTACCAAAAAGTTTTGAGGAATTAAGTCCGCAGACAAGATGCGATAAAATAATAGATCACTCTATAAAACGCGTTGGATGTTGAGTTTAAAATCTATCGGCCGAGAAGAAATTGAAAAAGTTTTCGAGTAGTCGTACCCTGTCGTTTACGGCATGATCTGAAGGCGTTTGCATTTGCTTTCGAAGGCGAACGGGACGCACTGAACGAACACTGAACCGGCACTGAAGCACTGAGAGGCACTGCGGCGATTGCGCGCGGCAAAGTTTCGCCGGGCGAGAGTCGCGGTCGGATGCTGCTCGCCCCTCGACTTTCGTCCCCCGACTGGGGCTCAGGGGCGCACCCAGACCTTGCGCGCGCACCCCTACCCCACGATCGTATTCCACTCTTCCGAGGATCCGAGACAATCCTCGATATTTAGAAGCCGAGCGCCGGGCCGTCGAGGACGCGCGTAACAATCGGTCTCGCCATTCCGCCCCCTGCCGGGGATCGTTTCTTTTGTCGAACGAATTGGCTGCGTGCATTCCAAATAACCGAGCTTTATTGTACTACAACTTCCAGTAATAGGAATTGCAAAACACGTTTTCACAAAATAATATTCTATGGAGAAAATTCTCTCTCATGTTTTGCTTTTTAGTATGTATGCGTATAGAACCGACTAGATTTAGGGCATCCAAATACTCGGCTAACTATACTAACGCAGAGTTATAATTTATATTATAAACTAAGATTTTTTTCGTAGTTTGCTCAAATAGTATTAAATTATAAAAATAATAAAATGTTTGAATATAAAATTAAAACAAACCTATACTAGTTATTTCAGCTTTTCATAGGAAAGGAAAGAGGGCAAAAGTTAGTCAGTCAGTGGTAGTTTTTTTTAATATTTCTATTTCACCAAGATTCATTAAACGACATGAATTTTTCTGGCCAAATTCAAGGGGTCCCTGTTTAGAAACCGTGACGCTGGCGTCACAGTGGAAACTCTCGGTTATCAAACGTTCATATTATGATTTTTATAACAATATTACGACGTCTATTTTGTGTTGTTCGAAAATATTTTTATTTCTTGTGACTGTTGCTGTTCCGACAATTTTACATATATTTATGCATGGCCGAATAAAAGTGTGTTATGGCCGTGCGTGGTTTTTTGTGTATAAATAACCTGAAGACGCCTCAGCTGTCACGGCGTGTGGTCGTGCGTCAGCAAGGATTCTGAGGATGTAAACTCTGATAATAAAGCATTTCTATGGTTAGAGGCGTTTAATTCCGTCGAGAGACGGTGGTCCTTCGAAAAGAAAAGACGGCCATCTCCAAAGGGGAGAGGTCGCAACATTTGGTCCTACGAGCCGGATGGACCACCAGCGCTTCGCTGAGGAAGCATTCGGGGCAGCAGCAGCTGAGCAACTGCGGGGCATCACAGGGAAGCCGCCGGGTCGAGAAGCTGCGCAGACGGAGGAGAGGACATTTAGGTTAGTGGTTAGCCGTTCCCCACTTGTTATTTCCTAACCTCAAACTTTTCCTTCGAGTCAATATGTCAAAACGCGACATAGTGAAGCGTTCTAGGCTGCAGTCGCAGCTTAAGCGATTTGCCGACGCTGTTGAGGGCTGCGTGTCGAGAGGAGACGCGTCGGGTCTTCAAGTACATCTTGATGACGTTGTGGATGTCTTAAGGACCTTCAGGCAGGTCCAGGAAGACATCGAATGCACCATAGGTGAGGTGGACGATGAAGCTACCTCGGCGTTCGAAAGGGATTATTACAAAGCCATTTACGCCGCGAAAGAGTTAATAGTGCGATATGCACGGGGGCAACCCCCCCTCCCAACAGTCGCACCGCCTACTAATGTCTCATTACCTGCCCTTCGGTTGCCTTCATTTGAAGGTAACTACAAAGATTGGCCGCATTTCTCTAGCCTTTTTCTAAATATTGTTTGCCGAAAGGCAAACATATCAGATCAAGAGAAAGTCCATTATTTGTTGACTTCGGTCAAGGGGGAAGCCGCTGAAGTCCTTCGTGGTATAGAGTACGCAGGTCAGTCATTTGACTTCGCATGGGAGTTGTTGCGATCACGGTTCGACAACCCGAAAATTTTAGCCACTGAGCACTGGAGAGCACTGCTCAGTATTTCGACGGTTAGCGCCAGCTCCCATGTGGGGTTAAGGAAGCTGATCGATGCGGCTACGTTGCACGTAAGAGCACTGGAAGGTCTTGGGCTGCCAGTGCAGCATTGGGATTTTGTCCTAGTGCAGATCATCGTGTCAAAATTGGCAGTGGTGCTGGCCCGCGAATGGGAAGCGACAGCACTAACAATCAAATTGACAACGTTCGAGGCGTTGTTAACATTCCTAAAAACGAAACATCAAGTGTTGGAAAACACAATTATCCCGACTCAGGTCCCCATTAAGGAGCCTAAAGTTGTTCACCAAGTGAGCCATCAGCCGTTGCGCGAGGTATGTCCTCAGTGCAAGGGGACTCACAAGTTGGGTGAGTGCCCCAATTTCAAACAATTGCATGTCCATAAAAGGTGGGTCATCGTGAAACGAAACGCACTATGTTTTAATTGCCTGCGGAAAGGTCATAGTGCTGGTAATTGCAGGGGCAGTTGCTGCTCAGTGTGTGCAAAAAGGCATCACTTTCTGCTCCATGAAGATAGGGATCGAGCAGAAGCTCCAAAAGCGACAATTTCCGCTGTAATGGCCTGCCGACCAGGTCAAACCGGTAAGGTAGTATCGCAAATAGCTTTACTTTCGACGGTAAAATTTTCCATCCGGGGTCGAAATGATTCCACGCAAGTCTGCCGTGCCCTTCTTGACACTGGCGCTGAGACGAACCTTGTATCATGTGCACTGGTTGACAGGCTGGGTTTGAACATCCGCAAATCTAGCGCCAACATAGTGGGTGTAGCGGAGTCTGTGGCTGCTAGTCAAGGCTCTGTAAAGCTAAAAATAGCCTCGAGGAAAGAAAAGCAGGGGTCGGTAATTGACGCTATGGTCATGCCGAAATTGACTGCAAAAATTCCAAGCATGGCCATCAGCAATGTACGTAGGGCCATCCCTAGATATATTCAACTGGCAGACAATGAATTTGACTTGCCGGGAGAGGTGGATGTCATCCTTAACGCAAGTTGGTTCTTTGAATCAATGCGCAGTGGGCGCAAAAGAATCGAACTTGAGGATGGGTCAGTAGTAATTCTGGCAAATTCCACATTTGGGTGGATAGTGTCAGGTAGCATATTAGCACCGGTCGCTAAAGATCCTGCCTGCAATCTTAGCTTGGTGCAGATGGACAGGCAGTTAAAAAAGTTCTGGGAGCTCGAAGAGGTCAGTAATGACCTAAGAGCTAGTCACAGCGACAAGTGCGAGGAAGAATTCAAGGGTTCAACAAGTCGTACAACGGAAGGTAGATTTGTTGTACGCCTTCCATTCAAAACTGATGACCGCACTTTGGGTGTATCATACGAGCCAGCGCTTAAGCGGTTCTTTGCTTTAGAGAGAAAGCTGGCGAAGTCTGTAAAGATTCGGGATGAGTATACTGACTTTCTTAAAGAGTATATCTCTCTTGGTCACATGTCTGAGCTTCCCACCGATCCGTCCATAAGGGACGAGGGTTACTACATTCCACACCATGCTGTGATAAAGGAAAGTAGCCTCACAACCAAGCTCCGAGTGGTTTTCGATGCATCGTTCAAGTCCAGCAACGGTGCCTCGCTCAATGATCTACTGATGGTTGGTCCAAAACTACAGCAGAATATTTTTGTCGTGTTGATTCGTTTTCGTCGGTTCACGTATGTGATTACGGCTGACATAGAGAAAATGTACCGGCAGGTTCAGGTTCACGCCTCCCATAGGAGATTTCAAAAAATCCTGTGGCGATCTGACCCACGGGACGACGTGAAATCGTTCCAGCTGAACACAGTAACGTACGGGACAGCTCCAGCTTCATTTTTGTCGGTGCGTTGTCTGCATCAACTTGCAGCCGAGGCAGAGGTTGATTTTCCTGCAGCCTCTGCAGTCATAAAAAATGATTTCTATGTTGATGACCTGCTCACCGGAGCAGATTCCATTGTAGCCCTTAAGGCATTACGGTCTCAAATTGACGTCATATTGAGAAAGGGTTGTTTCACCCTGAGAAAATGGCTGTCAAACGAGCCGAGGGTGATAAGCGATCTCAAGGAGGACGCAAAGGGACAGATCTCTCACCATATCATTGAGACGAACGAGTCAACGACACTGGGAATGGGCTGGGAAACGAGAACAGATAGTTTCTTTTTTATGGCAGCGTTCCCGGAGACAGTCCCAGTGACCAAAAGGGAGATCCTCAAGTCGATCGCACAAATTTTTGATCCACTGGGTCTAGTCAGTCTCGTTGTTGTAATATTAAAAATATACATGCAGCAGTTGTGGAAGGAGAAGCTTGGCTGGGATAATAAAATCCCCAGCTCTTTATTCAGCTCCTGGCAATTGTTGTACGGGGGTTTAAATGGCCTAAAGGCAATAGTTGCCCCACGCCATAGGTTTGCGCAGTGTCAGTCTACCATCAAATTGGTCGGATTCTGCGATGCGTCCATCAAGGCATATTGGAACCGATCAATGGTGAAGGGCTATGTGTGTGTCTTTGTGTGTTTTGTGACAAAGGCAGTGCACCTGGAGGTTGTCACGGGACTCACTACAAATGAGTTCATGAACACCTTGGGACGATTTATCGGGAGGAGGGGCAAACCTGCCGAGTTGCACTCCGATAATGCCACGAATTTTGTGGGAGCCTCTCGTCAGCTAGGAAGGCTTCTAAGATCTGCCGACTTCAAGGAAGTTCCGGCTTCGTTAGCTGAACAAGGGATTCAATGGAGATTCATACCACCACGGTCACCGCATTTTGGTGGTCTGTGGGAAGCGGCTGTCAAATCAGCCAAGCGACATCTGGTAAGGGTAGTGGGAAACGCGTCCTTAACATACGAGGCCTTCAGTACCGTCGTTGCGCAGTTCGAGTCAGTATTAAATTCGCGTCCGCTCACTCCAAGTTCCAATGATCCAAATGACCTCGTTCCATTGACTCCTGGTCATTTCCTTATCGGCGAGCCACTAACTGCTTGTCCACAGGAAAACGTGCACGACGTGCCGGAGTCACGGCTGTCTCAGTACAGACGTTTGCAGCAGCTGGTGCAGCACTTCTGGGCCAGGTGGTCCAAGGAGTATGTGACATTGATGCAGCAGCGCAGCTTCAGATCGGGTTCCTCCAATCCTGACATTGGCGACATGGTGTTGTTGAGGGAGGACAATCTGTCTCCTCTTCAATGGCAACTTGGACGAGTGATCGGGTTGCAGCCAGGAGAAGATGGAGTTGTACGCGTTGTCTCGGTAAAAACGCCTAGCGGCATCACCAAACGTGCAGTCAGCAGGCTAGCACTTTTACCAGTGGAGCAGCAACAGGACACAGTGTAATAAAACAAATGTGCGTAAACATCGCTCAGGCGATGAAATTAGAAGATAGTGAGTAAGCAAGTATCGTTTCAAAATAAGATACAAAGCTACTTGAAGTGTAGGGAGGAAAAAATGTTCCAAACATAAGTTTTTGCAATGTTCATATGATACAATGTTTGTACGTGTTATCTGTTCTGTATACTTGTGTAATATAATTTTTGTTGTATATACTTTGGTATTTTTTTTCAGTTGGGAATACTCATGTGTTATAATTTCTGCGCCTATGTGGCAGAGTGAGTTAATATAATTGCGTTCAGCCAACTGTTTTTCAATAAGTTTGTTCAACTAGTGTTTTGAAAGAACAATACTTCTCCCTTGTTCAAAGTATGTACGTTCCTTCAAGGGGGGAGAATGTTCCGACAATTTTACATATATTTATGCATGGCCGAATAAAAGTGTGTTATGGCCGTGCGTGGTTTTTTGTGTATAAATAACCTGAAGACGCCTCAGCTGTCACGGCGTGTGGTCGTGCGTCAGCAAGGATTCTGAGGATGTAAACTCTGATAATAAAGCATTTCTATGGTTAGAGGCGTTTAATTCCGTCGAGAGACGGTGGTCCTTCGAAAAGAAAAGACGGCCATCTCCAAAGGGGAGAGGTCGCAACAGTTGCAATAAACCATTGGCGTTCCAACAAAACAATATGTAGTCAGTTTTTTATAACAATATTAATTCTTACAATTTATGAAAATCGAATATAACTCATTTTGACCAAAAAGAGAGTCCTAAAAATAATTATCCCTTCTCAGAAGTTAAAAATATACGTAGAAAGCAATATAATTGTGCCATTGCAGTGTAAATTCTCTGTTATCTAACGTTCATATTATGACTTTTTATACGATTTATGCATATCAAACCGAATTTTGACCAGCAGGAGAGTGTAAAAACATATATTTTTTCACAGAAGTCAAAAATCCACGTCAAAAGCAATAAAACCGTGCTGTCGCCGTCACAGTGGGAACGCTCGTTACCGAGCGTGTGTATTGTGAAAAAATACATTCGGACTTTTAAATGTTTTTTTGTCCCTTTTTGATACTCCGATCTCACTAGCCACATAATCTCTAAATGGGTTTTGCAAAATGGAAGTATAGCTAGAGAATTTTGCATCTTGAAAATTGTGTGAAAAATATGTTTAATATAAAGAAATAAAATATTATATTAAATTAAGCTGACCGGGTACCCGTTAAAAATAATAGGGTATTCAGTTCCTGTTCTATTTGGGTCGGAAGCCCTAAATAGAAAATTATTTACAGCGAGAGAAGTAAATAATTTATTTACTATTATTAAAATTTACAAAAATATTTATACTGCGCAAATAATTAAACGTCAAAGCATTTTTTAAGTTATATGGCAAATAAAAATTACTTTGCACCTAATATTTAAATAAAAATTTGCGACCCATTAAAATATGTCATTTTCTAGTTAATATGTCTCGGCAAATAATAAATTAATGCTAGTCTAAAATTAGGCTATTGCTTATGATTAAAATAAGAAAAATAATCTCACTTCACGACCAATTAAATCTAAATTTTCTTTATTAGTAAAATATTTAATTAACCTGCATTAATATACCACTGTATTTTCTTAAAAAATCTTCGCCATTGATTACCTTAATTAATGTTCGATTGAGCTTAAGAATGCACGAGCAAAAAATCGCACTTTTTTCAAGAAATTAGTAATCTAAAAGTGAGATATTGAAAATTTTTAGATAAATCTCGATATTTTTAGCTTTAAGTAAAATGCTCGGAAAAATAGACTTTCTATGTTTAATTTAAATTAAACTCTATTTACATTTAGGTAGTTTGAAGATTTGTTCATTTCTATATGTAATGAGCATTATTTCTATTTATGTAGCTGTGTATTACATTATATATAATGTTTCTTTTTAAAAATTATTTCTTTATTTCTCAGTTAGGAGCTTTTTTTGAGAACTAATTTGTACGAATATTTTAAAACAACTGTAATTTATTCATGCTGCTTTATAAGAAAGAGAGAGATTATATTTATTTATCAAAATATCTTGAATTAAGTAAAAATGAGAATTAAAATATAATACAAATATTGAAAAACAAGAATGCTTAATTGAATATGAATGTCACACATATTTTCTAGAAAAAATAAAACTATCCAGAAACTTTGTTTATATATATTATGGCGAAGGGCTTTAAAAATCTATGTTTATTCACCGAATAGCCTGCTAGCGTTTTTCTAAATATCCAATAGACTCTAGTCCTAAAGATTTTGTCTGTCTCTGATTTATAGGATACCGCGAAGAGACTTACTTTTCATCCTGCATGGTCTACTGCGCTCTGGATTTAATATAATATATCGTCAATCGTTCGGCTTGCTTTTTTCTTCGCCCTAGGCTTCCGATTTATGAGTTTTTTTCTCAAGGCTATGTGCCCCATACTGGAATTTCATATTTGCATCTCTCGGAGAAAAGCCGTAAAGTTTTATTTGTTGAACTATTGTACCATCACCTACGGCGGTCATTCCATCGTTATTTGGGCCATGAACTTTTTTCTTCTACAATTTCCTGCGCTGTACTAATCACGATCACACCTAGTTTATATGCAAGCACCAATGTGCAGAGACATTTGCTCCCTTTTGAATGTGAGCAGAAAAATTCACGTTATTTAATGAAACTAATATCAAAAAAGCGACCAAAAACTGGGAAATTTTTGCCCCTTTCAGTCAAATTAGATATAAGAAAAAAATTATGTTCGTGTTAAAGTGCGTATTCGTTCCTACTAGTGGTGCATTTCAAGTTTTATATCCCAAAGGTATACTAACCGTCAGGGCTGGCCGCGTCTTAATTAACGCCCCAGGTCAAAATTAGATATGCCCCCTCCCATTCCTATATATCAACCTGTTACATATAAAACACGAACTGTATAAATATAATAATCAAATAATACTTTTACGAAAACAACTGTATGGTAATCACAGAGCAAAGAATATAATGGTAACCAATAAAAGGTACAGTGCAAAAAGTATAATATAAATCTAAATGGGAATATTTACGTCAATTTAGTCGCTCCTACTATTCAGAAAAACTAAAAAAAAACATAAGTTATTTCAGAATTAAAATTACACAATTTCAGTACAATATATTTTTAATGATTTTATGGATTATTGCTATTTTCATCTGCACATTCATTTTTACCTACCAATTTTTTTTATAAAAATAAGTTCTACATACAATAATTTCAATTCTATTTCTTTACAATACGATGTCATTGATTTTGAATTGATAGTTTTAAATTGCATTGATATACTAATTTATATATTTTAAAATATCATAACACAAAAGTAACTATAATAATTTAACACTGTAACGATTTAAATAATTCAATACGACTTCCCCAACGTCTTTCACAATATTTTACACAATAAAATTAAAACTAAAAATGTCTCATTGGTCTTTTTTTAGAACTCCAAAATCAACAAAAGAGACCGCCTCTATTTTTTTGTAACTTTATTAAATTATTTACTTATACATTAGAGTAATTTTTGATTTATTGATAAAATAAATTCAGTGGTCATGAATATTTTATTGAAAGTTTTTTACTTACGTCTCACTTTTATCAACTTATGATTATTTTATTTACGTATATATTAGAGTGACTGTTGTTTTATTGATAAAACAAATTAATGGTTCTTGACATTTTATGTGGATAATACCACATAAAATGTATCTAGATTTTGTATGTAATATACATACACTATACGTATTTTTCTTACTAAAAACTAAGCAAAATATCATTGATTCTGCTGAGATAAATAAATATTAATTTAAAATTACTGACAATTACTAAAAAATATTAATTAAATAGTGCATATGTAATATTTGCAATTTTTAGGACTTTTTCCTCCACTAAATACAAATAATATTTTTATGATAATATCGAAATATTATTGATAAAAATACCTATCATAAGAATAAGTGGAATTTACAAACATTAAATAAAATAAAAGCCAGTGTCATGGAAGCGAAATCAATGCAATTCGTCAACTAATTCTAAAAACCAGCATTTTTTAAATTTAATTTAATTTATATTGAGTTTTAAAATATTCAGTTTTATTGTAAATATTTTTTAAATTAAATAAATGCAAATTTTATGATTTTCATTTGATTTTATACAACCCACTGATAAAATAATTTTAATATTTTTACCAATACAATTATCATATTTACACAAAAATAAACAAAAATAGACAATATGTACGTAAGCCGGTATAAAATCGACCAATATCAAGGAAGTAATTTTCTGACTAAATTCAAGGGGGCGTACCTGTTTAGAATTATTAAAATCATGCTGTCGCTAACGCAGAGGAAGCGCTTGGTAATCTAGCGTTGATACTACGACTTTTATAATAATATTAAAAATTCAATGAGGAACTAGCAAGACGTTAATTTTTTTATTTCTAGTGTGTGTTGCAATAAGCCGTTAGCGTTCCATATGACAATATGTAGTAAGTTTTTATAACATTATTACGACTTACAATAAGTGAGAAGCAAATGAAGCATATCTAAGCCTAACTTTGACCAATAAGAGAGCGCGAAAAACTATTATCTCTTCTCAGAAGGCAAAAATCCACATCAAAAGCAATAAAATCGTGCCTTCGCCGTAATAGTAAGTATGCTCGGTAATCTAGTGTGCATACTACGGCTTTTATAATAATATTAAAAAATAAATGAGGAACCAGCAAGATGTTCATTTTTTCATTTCTAGTGTGTGTTGTGATAGACCGTTGGCGTTCCATATTACATTTAATATTATATGTTTTTTTATAACAGTAATATGACTTACAGTAAGTGAGAATAAAATGAAGCATATCTAGACCAAATATTGACCAATAAGAGAGCGCAAAAAACAATTATCGATTTTCAGAAGGCATAAATCCACGTCAAAAGCAATAAAATCGTGCCGTCGTCGCGGTAGTAAGTATACTTGGTAATCTAGCGTTCATACAACGACTTTTATAATACTATTACAAAATAAATGAGGAACATTTAAACCGAATATTACTGAATAGGATGGCGTAAAAAACAATTATCCCTTCTCAGAAATCAAAAATCCACATCAAAAGCAATGAAATTAATTTTATTGCTTTTGACGTAAATTTTTGACTTCTGAGAAGTGATAATTGTTTATGCGTGCTCTTATTGACCAAAATTTGGTCTGAATATTCTTTGATCGGTAAGGATACCTATCATATTTTTTTACACAGACAAACTATGGAGCAATATGTGAGACGCGACGTCTGTCTGTATTTCTTCTTTGCATATTTTTCTCTGAGAGATGAGTTGGCTTAGTTTGTATTTTGGGCTTGATCCAATAAAATTTTTAAGACTATATTTAGTTTTAGAACTTTAATAAGGTTAGGTTTGGATTTTAACAAAAAAATTAACGTTTCGCAACTCTTGAATATACAATACATTTTAGAGTAGTGTATAATTTCACTTTAGACTTTACCAGTGAAAATATAAATTTTCTGAAAAATACACATTTACTGTAAAATTTATACTTTGCATGCAGGACTGTCAAGAGTTGGAGGTGAGGAGACAAATCATAACAATAATAAATTTATAAAAAAGTAGCAATCGAGTTCAAATAACGAATCTGAACGAAACTAGTATTTTAGATATAAGTTCCTTTAGCCCTTTTTTATACATAAAAGTAATAAAATGAGTGGAACGTTGGCTTTAATAGCAACCACATTCTAGGAAGTACTTTCATAATAAGTATTATTATTCAAAGGAACAGATTGTATTTTTTTTACTTTATTGCTTTTTGAACCTTTAAAAATATTTGACATGGGAGAAAATTTTCAAAGAATGTAAATTTGTAGCAGTAAAAAATACAAGATATTATATTACGATGTTAAAAGTTCGTAGGTGACAATAATACGAATGCACAACGAGTCTTTATTTTGTAAATGCTGCGTCATTAATTCGAGTTTCGAATTAAGAGGCAAAATGGCACATTCACAAACTTAATTCGAAGAAGAAGATCGGACAGACTCAAAGAATGTCGTCAAAGTTAATCGCGCTACCGAATTAAGAAAACATAATAAGGCACCGGGTATATTTTCACAAACAGTTTTAATTCCAGTGGGTATTTTTATTCATTTCGCGTATAACGTATCATCTCGAGCTGCAAAAAGACAAGGTCGGAAAACACAGGTCGCGATCGTTTAAAGACCGTGAACGCTGGCGCGGTGTCGTTTGGCATTTTAAACGAGCGAAAGTGACCCTAAAAACGGAACGAAAAAATAAGGAGCGGTGAAAAAGTGTATAATTTATTCCGGAGTCGAGTCGAGTCCTCGTTCCGAAACGTTAATCTCGCATTGTATAATAATCGTCCATTGTCTTCTGCTAATTTTACACGTCCTTTTAATCGAGCGCCTTTGTTCTGCAACGAATGCGATATCACGTCGAATGGCGAAAAAACTAAAAGTAACACTCCGAATTAAAATCTGATTTAAAGATGTAATTTGGTGCGGCCGCTACCTGATAAATTAGACCCTCCTCGGTATTATTCAAATCACCACCCCGTCTGTTTTCTCCCGCGATATAAAAAGCGTCGGTTTACAGAGATACGCACGTGTCGGCACATATTGGCGCACGCACCCTCTTCGCTTGAGGCTTTTCCGCTTTTACCGAATACGCTCGCAGTTATGATCGCAGGCGGTTTATTTTGCTCGACAATGTTATTCTTTACCTATTCGCCGTTTCGGGTCAGATTTGGCTCAGACCCTATTCAGACCCTGGCTTATATTTTTAACGAATCCGCGTTTTCCCGACCCGATTCTTACAATTGCTCACCTGGCAGTCGAAACTAATTTGTTCAGCGAATACAATTGAATATGTTTCTAAATCATTTATTAATAATTTAAAAATAAAACAGTAATCGATATAAAAGGGTTATGATTTCATATTCATATTAAAAGCCATGAGCTGTAGAGCGACACAATTAACCCAAAATTATTTTAATCCATCAGATCGATTATTATAAAATTAAAATCTTAACTTAATTTAATTAATTATAATCACAAGCTCGATATACTGTCACTAACTTTGTTTCAAGATCATTGGACTGTCATGGATGTCATATGCACAGATTTTGAAAAGGCATTCAATAAAGTTAATCATGCTTTACTTGTGAAAAAATTATTAAACTAATTTTGCGTTTTCTGAAGGTCTTATAATCCTATTCGCAAATTACTTGACCAATAGATATCAGTTCGTCAAGTATGAACACTCATTTTCAGAATGATATAAGACATCTACTGGAATACCTCAAGGTTCCTTGCCGTTTTTATTGTTTATGAATGACATAAAAACAGCAATAAATTAAATTTTTTTTAAAAATATTTATTCGATTTCGGACTCTCTAGACCTGCGGGAGGATCTCAATTCTTAATGAAATTAGACTTGCAATAAACGTTTGCCTTTCAGTGTAAAAAAATGTCACACAATTTTATTTTTAAGGTCGTCGATGCAGGCGGAATATTCCTACCATCTCGGCGAAAATATTCTAAACAGGTTATCCTTTACTATGGATCTAGTTGCGATTTTTGAAAAACTATACATTGCAGAGACTCACAGCAGATCGTTGAAGATGCTCGGTTTTATCTTCAGAAATTTTCGCTACCTCAGGAATACTTTAGTATTGTGCACTCTTTATGATGCTCTAGTCCGTAGCATACAAGAACCTGGCTATATTATATAGATTTCAGGCGTAATAAGTCAATGTAATGAACTGAGGTTGAAAAAAGTACATTGCAAATTCCTTTTTTTCTAAATTAAAAAAAGAAAAACTTTATTGAAAATATTTTATTTTAATTTAAGAAAAAATATTTTTTCAATGTACGTAGGAGTTAAGGAAAATTAAATTTCACTCATTGATAAATAATGAACTTGAGATAACGATTATGGCTTTTAAACTATTATGTCTTCATCGAAAGTGAGTCAGATAATAATATAGGGAATTTCACTAATAACAATTTATTTCGTAATATGAATTGCTGTTATAGTTTGTTGTTACGAGTAAATTAAAGTGTACTGGCGATTTCTTCTAGGATTTGGACATTTGAAGGCGTAGATAAAATGGAATGATTTTTGATAGTCCAGGATGGCTATTTTAAAAAGTCGTTGTCGTTTAATTTTTTTATTGAAACTAAAGTTTGTTACTTGTTTATTACCACAGAACCACGTTCAAATTTTACAGTTGAAAAACGTTAATTTGCTGTTCAAACTTATATCTAACCTAAGCAAATTGATTATTATACCGTTGTTACATTCTTTTTGGTTTGGTTTGGGTTTGGACGCTTCGCAACTTTTAAATTTGTAGTAACAAACATAATCAATGCATTCCATCAACTAATCCTTGAAACTAGCATTTTTTTGTAGCGACCACACACAGATGACCATGTTTGAAAAAGTCATTGTCTCAAACCCTAAACTTACGTTAATAACTGTGACCAAAAACGATCATTTATCAACAATGGAGATAAACAACACAATAGCGTAAAGGATTTTGTGGACCGCACAGAACACGAGTTTACAGTAAATATTCTCCGTCGTTAAGAGAATTACCAAAAAATTCAATAAGACCTTGGGCGAGCGAGCGTCTCTTTCTAAAGGCGTAGACATATTTCACCGTGCTACAAAGCGACTGCAGCGATAAGCTGGAAGATCACTGCACATATGCGATTGGCCAGCAAGTCTTATAGCCCTAAAGTATAAATATATAAGCCCGGACTTCAATAAGACAGTCAACGGGTAACACAGTCGGAGAGTGAAACGGTCACCCAGTCAGGAGACACGAAGTCAGAGTCACCAGCAGCCACCCGAAGAGCCACAAGAAGAACTACCTCCTGACACTCGATGCAGACACACACAAGAACCCTGCGGAGCATCTACGGGCATCATCGCCTGCGTCAGCTTCACCATCGTTTGGAGGAAACGTCTCGCCGATAATCGTCCGTCGCACTCTTGTAAATATTCCAATAAAAAGTCTTACTAGATTCACATCGAGTCCCATTGGCAGCGAATTTGGGCTATCACTCATATTTTTATTATTTATGTTGCGTTTTAAAATATTCAGTTTTTTTGCAAAAAAATTTTTGAACTAAAAATAAAATTAATTTTATGATTCTAATTTCAATTTAATGCGACTTGTAGATTGAAAACCACTAATAAATAATTTAAAATATCTGCCAATAGCATTTAAAACATTTAATTTATATTTTTTAATTCAAAAGCTCATATTTTTTGTTGTAACTCTGTGCTTTGCAAAGATTACACAAAACTCTCAGTTCATAGAGATTCAAGTTATATCAAAACATTTTTGTAACAATATAAGGATAAGATTTAAAAATAAAAGCAGGTTACGTCTATTCGATATCTGATTTATAGCTACAGTAAGATACGCCATACTTTATCGAAAGCCTTTTCGCAATCGATAAAGATCGCGCTCACCTAATATCGAGAGTTTTGTAAACGGAGCCGAAAAAGCATCGCAAATCTGATTCGATCTCGATGGCTGAAAATTTAATTTAGCAATCTGGAGCAGCAAGGAAAGTCCGTTTTGAATCTTTAGCGGTCGAAAAGTTTCAACGCCGAAAATCAGCAAAGTTTGGAAAGCGCCGTTGTAACTGTCGCGGCTAATTTTTGCCAACACTACCCTCGTTACGATTTGGCAGAAGGAAGCGTTCTGAGACATATCGACGTTTCTCTCGGGTTTAAAACGCGGGCAAACGTAAAGATTTGCGCGGTCGTTAATCAAAAATATCTCACGTTCCATTAACCTGATTTATTGCGCGGCGAGGTCCTGCAAAGACTCGTCCTTTTCCCTTTTATTGCGTCTTGTAGCGAAGGCGAAAAAAACACCCTCCATCTTCGACTGTATCGTATCGTATATTATATATACAACAACTACGCGCATGTGTTTAATTAAGATCGAATTTAAAAATGTATTAAATTTTTCTCTGGAATGAATATTGAAAGACGTAGATATAATATGAGCTATAAGGCGATTATTCCAGACACGATTGGTGATTTTGAGCTAGCTGCATTATAGCAATAGTAAATACGACGAGTCACGTCAGATGAACTTCGATCGTGAATAAGAAAGTAAATTAAAAATAAAATCGCATCGAATAATATGCTAATAACGCTTATTTTCCCTCTCGGCCCGTCGAAAATCGGTTAATTGAAAGACGCACTCTGAGAAAGTCGCCCTGTTCTTGATTGATTTTAATGGGCTTTCGACGGCGAAGGCGTTCTTTTTAAAGCGCAATTTTCGTTCATTTTCATCGAGAATTCATAAGCGTCGACAAATTAACAATCGGAACAAAAAATACATTTTATTTTTCGAGAAAATACAGCGAGACATAAATTCTTCGGGGAGGATTTATCGCCCAATAACGTGGCGTCGTATGGAAAATGAAGTTTGTTAAAGTGTAATATAGGGGCGGGGAACCTTTTTTCGCCGGAAGGCGGAATGTTAATTAGCGCACGCCTCATAACGTCGCACGGTTTATTAATAAAACTTTGTCCAATTATAGCGACCTATATCTACTCTCACTAATATCGAAAAAATAGACTACTAATGTAATTAATGATGCACTTATCTTTAACCGTTATACAAAGTGGTGTAATTTTAAGTAAATATTAAATAATAAAATAGTTTAAAATTATCAATGTCATAAATATTTTTTATTTACATTTGGATGGAAAAGTCTGCAAACGGAGGATATAAGTTTTCGAAAACGCAATGATGGTTCTGATTTTGAAATATGTCAAAGAAAAAGAAACTAGTGTTAAATCTAGATTTCAGGAAAGCAAAAAAGGCGTTGGGAATATTAAGAAAAATGAAAGAATAACACCATAAAATAGAAATTCTAGATAAATCCATATAAAATATAAAATAATCTTGCATCACAATTAAATTATACTGAATTACGAAAATGGATATTTGACTACTTATTGAGTGGTCGTGATGTTTAGATGAAATTTGATGTAGGATATATAGAAACGGTTAACATCTGTTGAACCAGTAATGGAATTTGAACTGTTTTCGTTTCTTTTTTTTTCTTTGTAGTTTGGTTATCTTCACGAGAGCCTTATCCGTATCCTTGAATTTATTAGTGATGCTCGAGACCGTCGATATTACAGAATGGAGTTCGATACCGTTTTAATTTAAGACTAGAATTTTAATTGATTGAATAAATTAATTTCACATGGGAAACTAAAATCTGTAGCTAGCACATAAATAAAAGATTAACAATTACTTGTTAAATGGGAATATCCGCTATTTTTAGGATTAACAGAAGCACAGATCACAAATAATATTGAAGAATATAAATTATATATAGACGATTATGTTATGATTATATGCGATTCTAATTTCAGACATACAGGAAGTAAAACACTGTTTATAAGAAAATATATAAATTATAATACAATATTTAAAATTAATAAAGATTAGACATACTGGTCCAACACTTAAAATTTTCCATGTTTTTATGTTTAGCATATAGATCTCCAAATAGTGATCCAAACTGATTCTTGGAATTCATAATTAATATGATAAAATTTTAAATACTACAGACTAGCATTTTATTTAGAACTGTGGCGACCACACATATAGGCACATTTAAAAGGGCGATTGTCTCATTGTTAATGACCGTGACCAAAAACGTTCATTCATTAACAATGAGACAAACATCATGGCACAAGAGGGATTTATTTTGACCACACACAACTCGGGTCGTTAAGAGAATCGCTTTTGTGACAAAACGGTACGGACGCAATCAATCACCACAATGCAAACCCTATCCGAAGAGTTTGAAAGTCTAAAGCCAAGCAGAAAGCTGGCTTTCGAAATACACATCCGATTTCTCGAATTATAAGAAGCCGCTGCAGCGATTGGCTTGGAGATCGATGCACAATCGCGATTGGCCAGCTAGCGTGCAAAGGATATAAGCCCGGACTCCGACGAGGAGAAGGCAGACGGTCCACGGCACTTGAGGCAGACGGCATAAGGCAGACGGCCCAAGGCAGACGGTCCGAGATATAAGACGGCCGAGGCACGAGACAAGAGACGTCTCCAGACAGCAGAGACGTCTCCATAGAGCAGAGCCACGCGCCCCCACCGACAGACCTGCAGATCACACCTGACACTCGCCGCACGCAGCCACAGAGCCCTTAGACATCATCACCTGCACACCTTCATCGAGAGAAACGTCACGCCGTAATCGTCCATAGTCAAAATTGTAATTATAACTTAATAAACAATCTAATAGGACTCACCGAAGAGTCTCATTGGCCGCGAGGTCAACCACCCCTAGGGCCCCTTAAAGAACAAATGTGAGAATTTTTATACTTCAAAAATAGAAAATGGGCAAAAATATTTGGTTTACGACAATGTTAACGAAAATACAAGGACAGCTTATAATTCAAGCACATTAATATATTTAGTTTTTACTAATAGTGAAAGAGTACAATGTAAAGTGAAAATCACTCCAAGAATTACTGATCATTTTATTGTATATATTTATATAGAAAAACATAATGAAAATCGAATTTTATGTCTCATTATATTTAAATTTAACTTGGAACGATTTATTAAATTTTCAATTTTCATATTTTACAAAAGTTGGGATATTATTATATTGAGAGAAGTTAAGGTCAACCATAATAACCACAATCAAAATATAGGGAACGTGATTGCTTTGATGAAATTGTGAAGCTGCGTAATGCTTGTAGATATATATCACAATAATATTAACGAAGCAAGCGAGTGTGTAAATACCGGACCCTCAACTTTTTGGGTTTTAAATATTATTTTTGCTTCGTTTTGATTTTTTAATATATTTTTAATTTTAACGGTTGAAACTAGACATTAAAACCACCGTGTAGCTGTGCGATTTACAGCATAAATGAAGAGAGATCGCACGTGCGCGTCCAAGAGATAAGCGATTGATCCTAGTGCATTTTTGACTGTTACCGCATTACTGCGTAAATTTGCGCACTAAACACGAATATTTAGGATTTACAGTGACAGTCAAAATGATTCAGTTTTAAAAAAACTACTTAACATTTGCAATTCATTTGATAGGTTTACAATTCAGCTAAATATTTCCAGAAGAAAACATTTTATATTATTTAAAGTGAGATTATAAAACTAAATATTGTATATCATTTAAGATTAGGTTTAAAACTTGTGCTTTAAAAATATTAATTAGTTTGAGTCCCTTGTCTTTGTCCTTGCCCGAATAGTACTTATTTTGAGACTATGTTGAAAATGTTATTTTTCAAGCGAAATTTAATTTTTTTTTAAAAAATATAACTTAAAATTAAAAACGTTCGCCAAAATTTAATTACACATTTTTTCTATATATAGAAGCTAATACAAATTCATATTATTTATATAATATTTAAAATTCCTTATAAACTAAATATATTTTTCATAAGTTGAAAAACTATTTTTTTAGAACTTGATGATGTTTTAAAATTTCAATCGATAAAATAAATTGCTTAGTTCGATTTCAAGCGCGCCAAAACCGGGATTGTCCTTAACTGTCAAATTTGATTACATATGACAACTCTCCTGTCATCTGTCAAGCGCTCGTCGCGCAGTTAAATACGCACAGCGCAATTAAATAAACAGTGAAATATGTTATAATTAGATCATTTTTTTACAAAGTGATAATGGAAGATGATTCAAAATAATTTAGCATTGAAGTTATAGACAATATAAAGAAAATTTTAAATTATGACTGTGCCAGTAAGTGTTTGGTTATATGAATAATATATCACGGTTATTCTAACAAAATTACTAATGACTTTCTAAGATCAAATATTAAAAGACAAACAGCAGTGATTTAGCAATTAAAGATATACATACCAAAGTTAATTAAACATATTACAATGGTAGTAATAATGAAAAATATCATATTAGTGTAAACAAACAGTTACATTTCACCCACTATATAGTATCGTTTACAGTTAATTTTCAGAAGCAATGAAAGATCTAATAACATTTACGTATGGCAAAAAATGAAAATATGACGTATTGATTCAACGTATTAGCTATATGGTTTGATTGACATTAACCTCAATCTTCTTAAGTATATACTTGCAAATCAAATAATTATATTGAGTCAAATCTAACGAACATGTGAATTAAATCGGAAGCAATGATAATGTTTATGTATTGTAAAAGGAAAAACTCACTTTTTGGCCTCGGAGCTCAAAATTTGAAGATTTCAACATGTAGCTTAATCAATGTATTCTTCTAATCCTCACACACTTGATAGTTATAACACACCAGTTAATTTGCTATCCGAATCAGTCAAATTGAACAACATACATGACAGAACAATGAAAAGTAGTGTCGCGTAGCAAAATTATTAAAAACTGTCAGCCATTTTGTTTTATATTTGAATGCTTATTTTTCATTGGTCGAAACAACAGAATAAATTATCGAAGGATATTCAAATATTTATTCACTGAAAAATATATAAATAAATAATGATAAGTATGTAAATGTATATATTACTTCATATGAACAAGTTAAAATCATATAATTTTACTAACACCTGCGAGGTAAATTAAATTTTCCTTTGTAAAAATTTATATCTACCTGTAAAAACGTATTCCAATATGATTTCATTGAAATTATATATTTAAAAAAAAAAGTGTGTTTTTTTAAAAAAAATTTTGAGGGATAACCACTTAATTTCTGATTTAGTCAGGGATGTGATTTTTTAGGAGTAGGGGGCAAAAGTTGGCCAGTCAGTGATCGTTTTTATGATATTTCAATTTCAATTAGATTCATAGTATTTCATTAAATGACATGCAGTTTTCTGGCTTAATTTAAGCGGGGGAAAAATGCTACCTTCTGGCTGTCTCTAAATGACGTTCTGCGATGATTTAATTCATTGAATTCTCAGTGTAGTGTCTATCAAATGAAGCACTTTTAAATGCTAAGGGGCGGTGATGGCAACCAATGCTAGGCGACTTTCTGCTGCGAGTTTTATAGTGTCATAGAGAGACGCGATCGCGTACTTTATTTCTTCCTTTTGTGGTCAGGACGTCAGCGCTTGAGAGCGCTCCTTTTGCACGAGTCATCCAGCTTCGAAACGAGCTTGTCAAACACAAGGATTTCTATGAGGAGCTAAAACAAATGACGTAAGATGATACTCATATATTTTAGGTGTGACCAAAATTTTTTTTTTATATTTATTTGTATAATTATTGTTTGTATAAAGGCCAGCATGACTCATTTAGAAAATATGCATTATGTTACGTTACGTTACATTACGGTGTTACGCATAATGAATACCCAATATTTTCGTATGTTTTTGTCTAAGAAATTAGTCGGTTTCATTGGCGATATCCGCAATCGAGAGTTAAGGCAGATTTAACGATAATTCCCTTCCTTCCACACAAATATAGTAATAAAAACATCGCACACACTATGTTAGATTTTTGGTTCTGTGCATTATTTAGCGCGCACTCTCGCACCGCAGACGCTTTTAAGGACTTAGGTCCCTTTTAAGGTCGACCGATTATCCCTTTCGTTTTAATTTGGCGCACATTCGGGAAGGGGAGGCGAGATCGAAAAGCGAAAATAGCGAAAAATAGGTGTCGATAGTATTCAACGTCACAAACGTATCTCCGTGTTAATACACCCATATCGATGCTGTCACGGTGGATTTTTATCCTGACGCACACCATCCAGGGGTAGCCGACTGTTTTCTTTATTTCATGTTTATGCGTTTCCCAACACTGTTTTTACGTTCAGTGGGGTGAGGTGGTTTATCTATGTTTTACATATAAGTCAACGAACTCGATCTTAGCTTCAGGAATACAGGGATATAAATATATATATATATATATATATATATATATATATATATATATATATATATATATATATATATATATATATATATATATATATATATATATATATATATATATATATATATATATATATATATGATTGTCCCAGCATCATCAGGAGTTTTCACATTTTTTAGAGTACACTTTTTTTACATCGCGCAGGAAAGGATTTTTTATTCGCACTATTTTTATTGGTTTTAATGTTAAGAACACGTTAGTTTGAATATTATTACCCTCACTGCTCCGCGGATAGGAGCATACTGAAAAAAATTTTATCGATCGTTTGTCATATTGTTACAAATGTCGAATCGTTGAAAACGATATACAGCACGTTACTGTTATTATTATTAAATTGTTTATATTTATTTGTTTAATATAAATAAATATAGTTTATTTTTATTTATTATAAATAAATATAGAAGAATTTCCGTTTGCGACCTCTAGCTTCGTATCGAACGTTCCTCATATTAGAGCGAAGGAAAACATATTTGCGTTCCTCAAAAAGGACAAAGGCACGTCTATGATTATTTTCGAGTGCGGCTCCGCGTTTCGCTCGCATGCGAAACAATTCTCCTTTCATCCGCAAATCGGATTGGCGTCTCTCAAAGGCCGCCTTTTTATTCAGCCCTAATTAAAAGTCGGGAATCGGGATATGTAGATGAGACGAGTCCGCCGATAAAACGACAGTAAACTCTCGTCATAAAACCGCCCCTCTGTTCGTTGCCACTAAATAAACAACTTTATTATCGACTTCTCGCAACTTTCGCGACGACGATATTTTATCATATTAGGCTTCGATAAATCGCGCACATGACGAATTTGCTAACTTTCACCGTTCTTTGCTATGGTCGTAGTTATTCTTTTGGAACGGCTTGTTGGTTTGTGATGTTTATACAGTGGGGATAAAATTCTCTCGCTTGTGTATGATTTCTCGAATAGTTTTATTAGGATTTTGAGAAGCTGTTTTCCAATCTGTTCATAAGACCGTTCATACTTTCGTAACATATGAATGAGGTTCGAGAATGATTACATTATTGCGTAACAACGCGGCTCGCGCTTCTCGGAGTACCTGACTCGACAGTTTTGTCAGTCTGGCACGCTAGACTCATTTTGTATCGCTTTAACATATTGCATTTTCAGTTCGTGGCGAACAAAGCGTAACATATAGTGTCGTGAAGATCTCTGTGATATATGTTTTATAGCGCAAGTTATGCGTACCAATACAAACATGTAAATCTGGTGTCAGTATCGGGCGGCGGTGTCAAATGCGAAGAGTAATCGAAACATAAACTATATGCTAGCGTACCTCAATGGACAAATCATTTATTTTTCCAGCCAGGCAATGTATATGTGAACGATACTAAATGCTAAATTACACTGGAAAGAACACGCCAATAAAGATAATAAGTATAAGTCATAAAAGTGAAACAGTGCTAGCCGTCGAGAAGAAAGTGGCCAAAATACATACATATTGTGCATCAGAATATAAATAATTAAAAACTTATGTTTTTTTAATCTTTAGATTATAAATATGCCTATTATATTAATGTACTTAAAATACATATTGCACGATACTACTTAATAAAAACTAAATATATACAAGCAAGTTTGTCCACAGTATATCTTCAGATTTTGACAATTGAAACATTCTAATCGTCATTATTTACAATTTTTTTTATTTATATTATTATAATATATATCGAATAAAAAAATATAAATATTAACTGTAATATATATATACAATTTAAGGTATCTTTTAGATTATGCCATTATTTTAACCCCTGAAAATAATTATATTTACCCGATCTTCTTTACTAAAGACCGTATTTTACATATTTAAAGGCTGAGTGTCGAGCATAAAAATTGCGGTTTTTCAACTATCGCCAATTTTTCAACTATCAATTGAGTGATCAATTTTGTTGAAATAATTTTTGCTCGTTGAACCCATCGCGTATGATTTACGTTAGCGCTTCCTTCCTGACATCGATCAAAACATAACGAGTGTGATTTAGCTCATTTGGGATAGTGTTTTTATTATCCGAAAGGGTTCTTTGTTTCATTTCGGATCCTTTCTATTATAAAAAATAAAGTCTATCCCCTTTTTGTCTGCTCTCGAGACGAGTGTTTACCGACAGAATAAAACACAACTTTTCGTGGCGTAGCGCTTTAATTTAACGCGATAAAAAATAATGAGCGTGTCTTTATTTCGAACATGTAACTCGATTTCGCTGGAATGATTTGTTTTGCCAACTATGAAAGTTTACATGCGCCCTTAACTTATTTATACGTATTTACAAACAGAATTTTTTTACAATAATTTAACCTAAGTTTTCTCCTTCGTTATCTCTTGCAGCGGAAGAATCGCGTTAAGCCTTTCTTGAAGACGCCGAAAGTAGACAAAACTTGCTCCTGAAAAAAAAAACGATAATTAGGTATCGCACGTATCTTAACGGGGACTTGGAGAATAAACGCATTTCAACATGTAACTGAATTAAAAGATTTTTCCTACAAAAGTGAAATATCGCAATTTATATGTAACACTGAATCCAGTTATATAATATAATTTTAATTTATATGAATTAGTAAAAGAAAATATTTTTTTGCCACAATTCAATATTTTAATTAACAGAAAAGATCATAAAACTGTCAATATTCCTCGGACTAAACAATACTAGGATGAGTCAAATGAAAATATTAAATATTTTTAATTTAGTGATCTGTTGAACGAAAAAGATCATTATTTTTATACGTTCAATAATTTTTTTGACTTGAATCTCTTTTCGCTAATGACCTCTTTGAGCGGTGCAAATATATGAAAATCACTAGGGGCGAGATCTGCATAGTCCTTTGTTGGGTATAGGGCCATCCCTTGCTCAAACTCTAGGCTTCCGGCTAGTGGCAGCGAGCCCGGGTTTTATCTCCGGGACAATCGACTTCTGCTTCAAAGCATTGCAAAAGTGCTCGGTAGACATTATACATATGTAGTTTTTTCAATTATAATCTTAACTGGTGTTATACCCGTCATGTATTTTTAATTTGATATGCTATTTCGTTTGCTTTCATTAGGAGATTTTTCGGCAACGTCACTAATGAGCGCGGACAAATGGGCGTGCGTCAAAAGAGCGCTGCCTTATAAGCGCTGCGTCATAGGAGCGTTTACCAAAGTAGCGCTGTAACAAAATAGCGTGCGTCAAATACGCAGACAGCCATATGAGCGTTTGACAAAAGAGAGCACGTCATAAGAGCGCAAAAATACTTGGAGAAAATCAAGTAATGACTATTTTAGGAATTAGGTATACAAAATATATGTAAATTGTGAGAAATTTCAAAAAATAAAAATTCACGAGATATAGGTGGTAAAATTAGTATTTTGTGTGCCAGAGCGTAATGACGATTAAAATAATTAGTCAATGAAAACATTATTATTTATTAATTATTCCGTACGTACTCGAGTATGGCTCCTCATCCCCTTACGTACGATTTACATATATTTTTACTAAAATGAAACGCTGATTTTGAATTTATCATTACATTTGTTCTGTAATGTTTCATTAAATTGACAAATAATTATCAACTCGACTTGGTAGCTTTACAAAGGTCGTCTGACCTTTTTTTTTCATTTATTTTAGACAACTACATTTTATCGTGAAAGTCGAAAACAAGCACAATATAAATTTTAAGAGCTAAGTGTAAGATATAAAAACTAATCTGAAAATAAATGTGATTGTAAAGGGGTAAAACATTAATTTTGCTAAATTCATTTTAATCATATTATATAATTATCAAAAAGGAAGTTAGCTATGATTTTTTAAATACCTAATTGTAACACTTTACAAAAAAAATTCACCGCTGTCCAGGTGCATAACAATGCATGACATTGGTGAATGACACGGACGATACGCAATTGCTTAAAATTATTTTTACGATATTAAAACTAAAGTAGTAATTGGTGAATCAGTATGATTTTTTTTAAATACTTTTTTAGTCTGATATTTGGTTTTAATGTGTTATTCCTAGAGACTTTAATTTTTCGCGATTAAGATAAAAGTATTTTTTTGTGAATGTCGTGCTTTGTCCGTTTCAAAACGGGTAGTATTTATACAAATAGAACAGTTAGAAAAAAATAGTAATCTGTCTAATATTCTAATATTTTGTCCGGGTCCTTGCCTTTTTACCTGGCTATCGATATCATATTTTTTCCCCTTATGTTACATATTTGTAACTATCAAAAACTACTTGGCGGCACGCACATTTAGAAACTGTTATAAATTAAATTGTTATCTATAAAGAAGATTAATCCTTATAGATAGCTGTAAGTCATTCGTGGTATTTTTTGTTCTACTTTTCAAAGACGCAACGAAACTTTTTACGAACGTTTTTAGTCAAAATTCAAAAGTATACTGAGCGCTATTATATGTATATATAACTAGCCTATTTAGCTTTAAATAGATAACTGTAAAATGCAATTTTTGTGAATTACTAAAGTTTATTCTCACACTAATTTCCAAGGCTCAAAACATAAAACAATTTCGCGATAAGGGCCAAATCCACGATAAACATTTATCAGCGCTATTTCTTGGTTATTATATTTATATATAACTACCTTATCCAGTTTAAAATAGATAACGGTAAATATGCGATTTTTGTAAATTCCAAAAGATTGTTCTCCCAGTAATTTATAAGTCGCAAAATATAAAAAAATCGCGTAAAGGGCAAACTCCACGATAAACACTTATCAGCGCTAGTTCGGTATTATTATATTTATATATAACTATCCTATCTAATTTAAAATAGATAACTGTAAAATATACGATTTTTGGATATTCCAAAAGTTTGTTCTCACAGTAGTTTCTAAGGCTCAAAACATAAAAAAAATTTGCGTAAGGGCCCACTATAAACATTTATCAGGTAGGTATTTATAATAAAATTACCGACTTAAGCCTAAGTGTTTTATGATATCGGGTAACTCTCTTAAATTCTTAAATAAAGAAATCAAACTGTTTAAGAGATATTTTATGATTAAATATGCACAAATGATAAGTAAATTTTTACATATATCTTATGTATGTACCATATTATATTTTGTTAAGACCGAATAATGTTTTCATCTTTCAATTCTTTTCTAAAAAATATTACTTATATTTTCGTATGTACGTATATGTATATATAGATATATATATATATATATATATATATATATATATATATATATATATATATATATATATATATATATATATATATATATATATATATATATATATATATTCTAAAATGTATTAAATTATGTTAATTATTTAATTAATTATAAGATCATGATTTGCATCACATTTATTTGTAATGCATTTTTATTGTATCGCCCAAAAGACCATCGCATATTTTGACCGATTGAATTGTCTCTATAGTATGTATGTATACTAAACACAATAATTCATTAAAATAATAAATTAACCTAAATTTTCGATATACAAACATATGTCATATGTGTATGATTAATGATAGATTAATGTTCTTACAGTTTAATATATAAAACAATAATCTTTTAATTAACTGAAATATATCATATAATATTCGTACTCAGTCGTTATTCGAGATAGAGTGTAGTCGTATAAAATATATACCCAAAAACCAACCAACTGTTTATCGTCAAATAGCAAAAAAAGATATGGCGTCAAATAGCAAAAAAAGGTCTATACCTGTCCTAAACTTTATGCATTCATTGCAGGTAGAGTAGATATATATTTGTCAATTTAATGAAACATTACCGAACAAATCTAATTATAGCTTTAAAATCAGCGTTTCATTTTAGTACAAAATATATGTATATCGTACGTATGGGGATGGGAAGCCATACTTTCGAATGTACGTAATAATTAATAAATAATAATGTTTTCATTGACTAATCATTTTAATCGTCATTACGCTCTGGCACATAAAATACTAATTTTACTGCCTATATCTTGTGAATTTTAATTCTTTGTAAATTTCTCACAATTTACTTATATTTTATATACCTAATTCCTAAAATATTCATTACTTGATATTCTCCAAGTATTTTTGCGCTCTTATGACGTGCGCTCTTTTTTAAAGCGCTCATATGACTCTACGCATTTGACGCACGTTCTTTTGTTACAGCGCTACTTTGGTCAACGCTCTTATGACGCAGCGCTTATAATGCAGCGCTTATATGACGGCGCTCATTTGACGCACGCTCTTTTGACCGGCTGCCGATTTTTCTTAAGTATAGGAGTAAAATTGAAAAATAGTTAAATCCAAACAATACCTGCATCAAGTTGAAACACATGGCGATTAGCGCCATTCCCAGCATCAGATACATGGAACAGAATATGAAGCTCAGATCTATCTCCTTGGCCGCGTATATTTTCTCTCCAGGGACGATGTCGCCGAAACCGATGCTGAAACGGAGGCGAATCGTGTCAATTTGCCACTCGAGTGTTCCCTCGATTATTACAGCCGTACAAATAAACGTCGACTGGCAAGATTAGTTATTTTACTAGCGTTACATGCTAAGCTAAAAACACATACGAGCAAAACGAACGTTCTCTCCGATAAATAAATAAATTTTCGCTTCGGATTCACTCTGTTCTGCGACAAATGTAAACTAGAACTAGCAATTAGTTTATACGCGTATAATAGGAACATGTTGAACGAAAATCTCTTTGGATTATTTTATATTTTTAAATTTAAAACTGCCGTCGAAAAAAGGAACGTCGGGCATGAACTAAAACAACGATAAACACACTAGCGAAGCATCGGTTTCATAAATATGTGGAGATGGGAAATTTTCTCCACGAGGGTTGCAGTGTGATGTGTATTTTTATTTTTGTTATCGACGAGGAATTGCAAACATGAAAGTATATGAGACGTCTGAGCATAAAGCCGGTTTATCTAGGTTCTACGGCGATATTGTAAAATAGTTCGCGGTCCAATGAAGGCGCAACTCGGTCGCATTACCTGCTCAGCGAGATGAAGCAAAAGTACGATCCGTCTATCGCGTCCCAAGATTCCCACGTCCCGAACAGCGCCGCTCCGAACAAGATGTATCTGAAATCGAGCGAAAATCCAATCGCATCACTGTTTCAATAACGACTATCTATAGTCACCGAGGTTCGACGTGAAAAAATATTCATAGACGCGTAGAGCAATATAGGCACTCACCCGACCATGATGGCCAAGCACAGCGTCACGGGTACCGTGACCGTTTGCGGATCGTACTTCTTGTCGTCGACGTCTTCGTTGTCCTCGTCTTCCTCTTCGTCCTCCTCGGTCAGCCGGCTGTTCCTCCGCAGGTCGTACATCTCCACGTAGACCGAAGGGAGCTGAGCGCTCGAACTGTTACTGACGGGCGCCTGCGAAAAAACAGTGTCGCACAATAAGCAGGTGAAGAACGTGATTTATTTTCATTTCGGTTTCCGCTAATGGATTAGGCGCCGCGTTTTATTTCGCCCGAGTCAAAAAGCATCAGGGCGTTGCGCCACCCCCGCCCTAATTGACTCTAAGTGCAAAAACTACCCATGACGCACCTGGAGCGTGCGCCAAAAATACGGGCGTTTGAAATTCAACGCGCTCCGCGCATTACTCTCAGGAAGATGAAGCGCGTTCGATATATCGGAACTTATTCCTGCTATAGACGAGTATATCTCATTAACATTTATTTCATATATCGCAATATACATTCCCTTTGATGTAATATAATTGAAATTGATTTTTGAAGATGTACATACATACATACATCTGGTAGATTTTCTCTTTCCCGGTTTGTTCGACGCGTATCACGAATATATCAAAAATAAACCACATAAACTGAAAAGTAGTTGTACTAGTTCTTATTCTTGAGAATTTCTCGAAAAAAATGTCAAATTAATAATTCTCATTTTTCAAGAAATTTTATACAGTATTTTTTTATTATATAAAAATAAATTTGTACGTATATTTAAAAAATGTTTACAACCACTGTTATTTTTATAACACGTATGCATACTTCTTGAAAGGTGTTAATAGGAAACTGGGAATGGCAAGAAAATGTTTACAAATTTTTAACGCAGTAAAAGATGACACTCATAAAATAATAATAAACACCATTCCGAAGGTGTTCGTGCCAGATGTTTAAAAATACGCATACTTTCTCGGAAGATCAAAAGTATTTGAATGACTAACGATTTTTCTGCGATTTTCTTTTACTCTAACCGGCCGGTGGTCTTATCTTTGCTTTGGTAATAAAATAACCAAATTTTTTGATTAAACCAACATTAACATAAAACGAGAGAAATTTTTCCACGGCCGAAATTTTTTTAACAAAAAAAGAACAAGGATGCTTGATTTTACTTTAATTGTTTTTTAAATTTAATTTAAGAATAATATGTAATAATATATTTGCAATACTTTATTATAATATAATACATACAATTTTTAATTCATAAAAAAAATTTAGAGAATATTAGAGACGAAACCCATGCTGTTGGTCCTACAAAACTTAGTTTAGCATGAAATGACAACACTGCGACTGATCTATAGTTCCTTATGCACAAGTTGTCACTCTTTTTATGAATTAAGGGATTTTTGTGCATTTTCAAAAATTAGGAAACGATGACATCTTGAGAATTAGATAAAAATTACGTTTTAGACAAGCAGCGACACTGATTTTGTGACTCTTTAAAATAAAATCGGATATCAAATCAGGACCAGAAAAACGCTCCAATTTCTTAAAGCCGTATTTAAGATCTAAGCGCTCTGTTTCCTTGATGGTCAATACTGAAGAGCAGGAACAAGAAGAAGATGAAAAGGATTCCTCGAAAACAGAACGAATATATTGCGCAAAACCGTCAGTAATATTTTGTGAACCGTTCAATATTTTATCGTCAAAGTTCATCAGGCGGTGACTAAGCAGCGCGCTTAGTGTTAGTGAATATTCAGAACGCTTTGGGAGCATTAATTATTTGTTTTTGGCATCTTTTGTAATAATTGCGATGACAATTTTAATTTATACATAAAAGTAAATTATTCAATAAATTAAGATCTACACAATTTGTAAACGACCATACACATACATTACGATCGCTCACGCATTCCTCCTCATTCGTAATTATGCTATTTTTATTTACATTTAACTAAATCATTACCACCGGATGATAATTTTCCTCTGGCACTAATGTGATTTCGCTGTTAATTACTTTGTAATTATAAACATTTGTTTATATTGAATCTAATTTGTCATCAAATTATTGACACAATTTAAAAATACTACTTATTAAACTTATGTCAATTTTGGCGCTAATGTTCGTAGATAAATTAAAGTCACACAAGATAATTTAATTTTTCAGCACAATATATTCAGACGCAGTGCCGTCTTTTGGATGATTGAAGCTCGTTTCGTCTCGAATATTAAACATATGATAATAATTTATATGTCTAAAGCGAAAATGTATAATCTGGATTACTGTAAAAAAACAGAGCTACCATAAATATGTCTGATATAATCAGTCATTCTCTATAGTTTTATACGGCATACGATGAAAAGGAATAAGGAATTTACTATCTCTTCGCTGAAAACCAAAAAGCACCATGCTATTGTTTTACATAAAATTATTTGGTAATCTCTCAGCAAAGGCTTCCGTGGAAAACTGGAGCATGAATTGAATTAAAGAGGAATCGTTTGCGATACCTGTAAGCTGGCAGATCTTTCCCGGACGCGCTCGGCTCGTCTTCGGGCCACCCCCGGACAGCCCCGGCACAGACAGCACATGGCGTAGCTCCATTTGAAGGACCTGGCGAGCACGTAACCTTTTCAGATGAGAAACATTGGCTGCGTGTAGAACACCTGACTGCACAAGCGCCGACGCGACGGCTTCGAAAGCACTCACCTATGTTGGACAGGTACAGCAGGAACAGCGGCATTCCCACGATCGCGTACAGGATGGTCGACACCTTACCCCACTTGGTCCTGGGAGCGATGTTTCCGTACCCTGTAACCAAGTCGAATTTACTGATTTATTCGCATAGATTACTTTCTCTCGAGTTCACGAAGGTAGCCTTAAGCTATTCGAATAATCTTAAGAATTTGAGAACCTCTAAAAGTATATATATTATATATATTTTACAAAAAGTTTACTAAAATCAGCTTATAATTTTAATTAATTAATTTATTTACGTAATTCCACATAAATATGAATTCAATTAAAAACATTAAAATTATATAGATATTACATATATATTTAGAAAAAATATTTATTGTTAAATTTTCTAAAAAAAAAAATAGCAATCGTATAATGATATAAATATGTTATATTTATTGACTAAATTTCCTCGTGATTTGAACCGACAACAACCCGCGGCGACCTCACGTTCGCCTCTGCTATCTGAACCTATGATCATGGTCTATGCAACTGAAGAACCTTATCAATGCTATATCACAGAAGGTCCTGAAATTCTAGAATCCTAGTCATGAAAGGCTTAACTGTCGACGACCGAATGATAAGAAGTTACTTAACTAATTATGGCCACTAAAGATATTTAAATACAATAAATGTAACTCACTATGCAGAGTAATAATATTTTTTAAAATCGTTTGCATTTAATACTATTATTGTGCTTTTTATAAAACTATTTTTTACAAAAAAATATGAATAATGAAAGGTTAAAATTATATTTTACATTATTTTATAACTGCGCGATAAGCATATAATATTAGCTGTGAGATTAAAAATTAGTAAATTCACGTAACGTTTCACAAAACTTAATATAAAAGAAGAATTTTAAGGAAACATTTTTACGCGCAGAGAAAAATTTACTGTAAACTCTATTTTTAATATAATGAAATATCAAGATACAATTATCTACAAATCGTCAATATTTACGGGTTTTCTAATAAAATGTATTTTTGGCTTTGGTTGCAAAGATTTTAGATATATTGTTTTGTATTTTATCTAATATGCGAAGAAGTAAAGAAGAAGAATACAAAATAAAACATTTTATTTTTTATTTAAATTTCTGTCTTAACTATGATAAGCATATTATTTTAATTTTAAGAACTATGAAGGAATTGTAGATAAATACAAAAATAACATTGTTTCAATCCATTATTCTGGATGGAACAAAAAGTACTCTAATATTAATTGAAATATGTAATACTATAAAACAACACACAGTCGTATTGAAGAATTCATGGGTTATCTCTTCTCAAGGCGGCGAAAATTAATCTTTTACTTACTAACTCCCTCAATTTAAAAATATCATATGTCTTCAGTTTTTAAAGTGTAAGTTTAGCTTTATGCAAATAATTCGCAAAGATGATCAGAACGACCGAACCAGAGGTTTTAAAAAGTGTTTTAATCTCACTGAGATTAAAAATAAACAATATCAGTGACGCTTAAGAAATTTAGGTCATTATTTTACGAATTTATCGATTGCATTAAAAAATAACGAAGTATTAACGGAAAGCGCATTAATTAAAAGTTGATAAAAGTGAGACGTAAATAAAAAAAGTTTGAAATAAAATGTTGAGAGCCAGCGAATTTGTTTCATCAATAAATATAATATATTAAATAAATATAATATAAGAAATAAAAATAGACATAGATAAGAAAGGTTTATAATGAAATGAGTAGAACCGCTGAATTTACATCTTAAATAAATATAATATTGTAAATAAATACAAAAATTGTTAAATGTGAGACGTAAATGAAAAAGTTTTTAATAAAATGTTGAAAACCACTAAATTAACTTCAATAATGAATATAATACAATAAATAAAAATATTGATACATTTGAGAAAAAATAAAACGTTCATATTTTGATAAAAATAAGACGTAAATAAAATTTTCTTATAATAAAATATTTAAAACCAAAGAATTTACTTCTTAAATATATATAAAATAGTAAATAAATTAAAATTTGAGACGTGAGTAAAATAATCATAAGTTAATAAAAGTAAGGCGTAAATAAAAAATAATATAATAAAATGTTGAGAACCACTGAATTTACTTTATCAATAAATATAAAAAAAAAAAAAAAAAAAATGCAATAAATTAAATTTATGATATTTAAAAAAGTTGAATAAAACGAATTAAAAAAAAAAAATTAATCCACTTCCATGATGTATATGCTAAAAAAATATTCACTAATCAAAGGGTTAGGGCAGAAACTTAAATATATAATTACTTTTTATAATTTGACCAAAAACATCTCATTGCTTCTAGGCGGTGAAAAATGCTAGCGATCAATTGTTGGCTATCAATTGTTTATGCGATCAATTGACGCAGCGGTATTGTTGGCGGGGAATTGTTAGCGGTAATATTTTCTTGACTAATATATGTATGTAATTTTAAATTTTTTAATATTTTATGCTTTTGGCCTTCTGAACATACGCTGGAGCTCGTTGATTATAGTGTAGGAGGGCGAGGGACCCCTCACGAGGTTAAAACCCAAACCCTTGATGGGAAGTGACCTCTCGGGCGTCACACTACTTATTGAAAAATTATTAGTTGAACGCAAGGCACTACTTATGACGAACAAAACTTGGCAGAGTAATGCAAGCAGAGCCAAAGGGCTCGACCCTTTGTCACAACACCTCCCAAAGATCAGGGGGTGATGTTGTGACAATGATGATACGCAATGCATGCAGATCAAAGCAATGCAGGCTAGCCAACGAGAGAACGTTTCCCCGTGCGCTCGAGAGAAATACTAATGAAACTCTAATAAAATATATAGTACTACGGGGGGGGGGGGGTCACAAGCTGGGTGCCCGTCCATAAGGGTTGGACTTGTAAGGCCCTAGTACCGGTAACGGCAGTGGTACACGCAACAGAAAAAGTAGTTACACTTCGTGGCCATCGAAACGCATTTGGTTGATCTGTCCTGAATAAATAAATATTCATCCCGAGGTGCTATTTATTCTCTCGTAATCATCCATGTGTACCGGACAAAGTATCCGTTTGAAGGAAAGGAATGCACGATAAACGATGCGTTCTATTCCGCACAAAAAGGACTATTGTTATTTTTACATAAAGAAACGTAAGTGGGTGTGTTCAAAAAGCGATGCAATTGGCCCACCAACATCCTCATCTGCGAATCACTAGAGCTGTCTCGAATCAGCAATATCAAATATGCGACACTTTAAAAAGTCTAGTATCATTCGACAGCTTACAGCCGACACTCTCTGACTTTCAAAACCTGCCATTTTATCTCTCGCCTAGTATGAAACTGTCGCTTTTATATATCGCAATGGGGATTATATATATATATATCAATACTAGTGTATAGTTTGTTCACTCGGATCGACGGATGTGTGTAGTCTAATTTGGGGTAATCTAAAGGCAATAAATTGAGTGGCGGTATTTAAAACAATGGACGGATTGATAACGGCAGCAAGCGAAGCGCTGTAATCGAATTTCCATTTATAGTTACGCGTCGCAGATAAGGCATAATAATGCGAGCCCGGTCGGGACTAATTAAATTTGTCCGAGTCGGATAAGCGGTCCGTCGACCCCCGTCAGCCCAGATTCGTCCTCTGTTTTTCGCTCATTATGTGAGAACGGCGTTTGACTTGCTAATACGCACACACGCCATTTAAATTTCAAATCTCCGACCCCACCCTGCTTATTCGACAGCCGCTTTAACAATGGCGTCATATAACGCGGGGTTACCTAATAGAAGTATCGAGATTCTTAGTCCGGTGGCAAATTAAATTTATTATTATTATTTAAACCTTTTATCAAGATACTCAGGGACGTCATCTGGCGCTCGTATTTTCAAAAATATTTTTTTCGACAATATAGTAAATAAATAAAAATGAAGAAATAAATGGGACAAAAAGGTTTTTGTATACAGTCGTCATATTGATATATATTAGTACTTGTATACAATAAAGGATCAGCGTATAAAGTATTTTTAGAAGTACCTGAATGTAAAGAAGATCGTTTAAAAGCTTAATTTTATTTGAAACACGAAATACGGTCAAACAAAATTTGACTTGCTTGTTAATTGTATTTCCTAATAAAATTATAAAAACAACAATAGTAACTAATAGTCACTCTTGAATCTTTGGATTTTTTTTGAAAAATTCGCAAACGTGTGTCAACATTTAACAATATATAACAGCATAAACTTAGCAATAAATTGACTTTTAATTAATGGACATTATTACCAAATATTAATAAAAATAATAGTAATGGCAATACATAAAACCCGGTATTATTCCAATCCCTAATCACAACTTGTAAATTACTAACATTTTAATCAAATATAAATGACTTTTTATAAACATTAACAACCACTACTTATTCTTTATTACACTCAAATTTTCCTCTATATCGCTTTCACTTTCATTCAATAGACCACAGTTCACTACTTGTATACTGTCAATTTTCCTACGTAATAAATTAAACTGGCAATTGATAATAAGTTGATTTCATACTTCTAAAATATATTTACAACCTCCCACGCTGCCTGAATTACAACACCAAAGAGAAAGTGAATTTACAAATTAAATACAAGAGTATAATAATTTATAATAAATAAATAATTGTATAAAAAAATTAAGATATAATAAAAGTATCTGACTCGAGCTTTTCCACTAACGCAATAATTCATTTATATCAAAGATATATCGATGATTACAAAATACACTAGTTGTTTTGAGATTGTATTACTAACCGCTCACGGTAACGTCTCTCATGACAATTTTAATATATTTATTTCAATGCTGTTCATCTAACAAGATAGGGTTAATACGACGATGGAGCAACTGACTCGTATATTGTTAGAGATTAATTTACTGTGATGTTGTAATCGGAAGTATACGGGCGTTTTTGTATTAAATTGACGTCGTGCACACGACTCTGCGTTGATTATTTCCTCCCCTGCCTCGTTTTTACAAACATACATAAATCAAGATCTGCCACTCGTACCTTCGTCGATAAAGAACGATTGTGGATAGACATCCCACGTGGAACGCGAATCCGACGCATTGAAGGTCTCGAAACGCAAAACGAAGATTTTGGCTTAACGTCACAGTATACGGCACAGAGTGACTCAAAAGTAAGAAATATTTCTCAAATATCGATGTCAAACAAACCGTTTTTTTATAATTAGTCGGTTGTTGATTCGTGTTTTTTTATTATTGCTTAGTATACATAAAGAATGATTTACACGCTGCCAGTTGCTGGCATGCCAGTAGGAAGATGACTGACGGGTCGCTGGCACGCGACGGCTGGCATTCCAGTCCACTGGCACCTTACCGTTTACACAGTGCCAGCAACTGAAAGAATTATTGCTGCGAAAAAGCTTTAGTACGGTAGTGTGGAGAAATGAGGAGCTGGCGTGCCGGTAAAGCAAAAATATTCGTGCCAATGGCGCATTGACTTCTCCAGTGACTGGCGTTGAGCGTTTACACATCTAGTGACTGGCGCGCCGACTGGCATAGTGTAAATCAGCCTTAACCCCGAAATGATTTTAAATGTTTTCTATTAATGAAAACATGTTTAAATTTTTAAGCAAAATGGATTTTCTCCTCAATCAGATAATAACTACTGTCCACATCATTTCAGATTTTTTCAGAGGAAGAGTGGGAGGGAGGGAGTGGCAAAAGTTAGCCATTTTTTTAATATTTCCATTTTATTATGATTCATAGTATTTATTTAAATGACATGCATTTTTCTGGTAAAATTTAAGTATGTCCCTGATTTGAATCCACGTCAAAAGCAATAAAATCTTGCCGTCATCGTTACAGCGAAAACGCTCCGATATCCAGGGTTCATATTAAAACTTTTTATGACAATATTACTACAAAAAATATAATAACTTCACTAGAAATATTTATTATTAAATTAAAAAAACAAATAAGATAAATAAAAAAACATAGTAAAAGGAAAACAAAAATATATAATGATATGATCAATGAATTATTTATTGACTTAATTTTATTCGATTAAAGTTAATGATAAAAAACGAAAACAGTACAAATGCTATTATTGGCTCAATAAATATTAACGTTTCCATATATTCTAGATCAACGAGTACTAAATAAGTTAAATTTTATCGTCAAATATACGTTTTTGCATTTTTCATTAATTTAGTCAAAAGTCTCTTTTTTAAATTGATAAAGTAAGATTAAAAAAAAATAGCAAAAAAATATTTTAAAACTACTCTTGTTTAGCCTTTTGACCGAAAGCGTGGGACAATTTTAATATATGAATTTGCTTATTGTAAAAACACATTAAACGACTCACACGTCCCAATATGTTGTTGAAAGTGAAAATGTTTTTTACTATGAGCAAAATTATTAATAAATACTTAATGAAGTACTAACTATTGATAACAAAAGCAAATAATATATTATGGAAAAAATGTATATAATTATAAATTAATATACAAAATACAGATAAATTTATAATTGCATTTGGGAAACAAAAACACGTTAAAACATCTAAATATTTTTACTATGAGTAAAATAATTGATAGATACTTTATAAAGTGCCTACTATTGGCAACTTTCGAGGATTATATACTACATGTAAGCATCATCAAATTTTGAATGAATTTTTTTAATCTTCTATTTATGGATCACCTAATTGTACATACAGAATTTGCTCTTCTCATATTTGGAAAAGTGAAGAGTAAATATTTTTTGTTAGGGAAGAAAAAAAGGGAGGTTTAATAAAAATATAAATATTAAGAGGGTGAAGAGTTCATAAATTTCAAAATTTAACTTTAAATTATGTTTAAAATTAGTAGTACAAAATGAATTACAATGGCGAAAAAAAATATTGTTTAATTTATTGTGAGAGTTCGACAATTTAAATACATGAATTTGCTTATTGTAAAAACACGTTCAATGACTCACTCGTCGCAATATATTGTTGACAGAAAAAATGTGTTTTTACTATAAGTCAAAAAATTAACGGAAACTATATGAAGTGCAGATAGTGCAGATGATTGTCAACTTTCGCGGATTTTCAACTTGAAAGCATGCAGAATATGCTCTTTTCATATTTACAAAGGTGTAGAATAAATCTTTTTTGTTACTTCTTAAACGATAATAATATCAAATAATTATTTGTGTTTGATTGGTACCAAAATTGAATTTGAATAGTTTTGAGAAAATCTGTTTACATTTCGTGTTAGCGGTGCTAACAATCAACCGATAGATAACGAGCGAGCAAGACTCTAATGATTATGAATCACTGACAAAAATTAACTTATTTGTTTTTTTGTGTACGGCCGTCCCTCGAGTATGCCGTGTTTTTGCAAATACTCGCATTTTATTTTTTTGTTAAACGGCAAATGTTTTAGAATGCCGAAACGAAATGTGTCATAAAACTCACATTGTGAAACAATACTTTCGGACTGTCACTTTTCGATGCACCGATCTCAATATTTCATTTTGCGAAATAGAAGAATAGCTGGAGAATTTTGCATCTTAAAAATTGTGTGAGATATATATTTTATATGAAGAAATCGAATATTACATTGAAATTAAAACGTGCGGGTACCCGGTTTCAGTTCTACCTGGGTCGAAAGCCCTAGCAATAAAAAATAATTATAAAATACTCATTGTGTAAAAGTAGCGTTAATAAGAAATACACTCTTACAACGGTGACTCCGACGCTGTTTTCGTTTGTTTAGTGCATTTAAACTGTGTAAAGCTTTGCGCGACGTTGCCGCCGCGCTAGAGTAAACGCGCTTTTGAAATGTGATTATTTCGGGTAGTGTATTAAATTTGTCGGCTTTGTGATTACGTCGGTGTAGTTTTTCGTTCGGCGTACATACGGCAGCCAGGTAATTAAGCGAGAGTGCACCGAGCGTGAATAACTTTATCGCCATCTAAATGCATAACGCGTCGCCGGGGCAACAAATTGCCGATAACGTGCCGCCGCGCAAATTAAACGCAAACTAACCCAGGTACGTACCGATGGTGGTGATGACGGTGAGCGAGTAGAGGAAAGCTCCGGAAAAGCGCCACTGTTTGGACTCTTCCGGATCGTCTATGCCGTCGTAGCCGTTCCTCACCGCTTTGATGATGTTCCTCTGGTACTCCAGCAGCTCCTTGGCCACGCTGCAACGGGAAACGAAAACTTTTCACCCGAATAAATTTTCGAGAGCCCTTTTCCTTGCCTTAATTTCGCTGTCATCGGCAGGCGAATCTGCGACGAAAGGCCTATTAACCCACCATCCATATATAATATATTTAAACCCGAATCCAACTTTACGACTATAATTGCCGATGTCGACTTTACCGGTATTTTTTACCGAACGTGAAAAAACTAAATATAACTCCACACATGAAAAAGGCCCACAAAAGCAATATAAAACTGCGCGGTGAGCGAATTGAAAAAATAAAAATAATTATCGTAGGGCATAAAGAAACAAAGGTTTTTTACAACATTGATAAAAAAATCCTCGCGCAACGCTAATTTTATTTATGGAACATAAAATACGAAAATAACTCAACTCTTACCTAATTATACATTTTTGCCTCCGATTCGTACCTACATATGTATGTACGTACATATGTGAAGTTAAAAAATAATATTAGTTACAATTCTACCGATTTCTGACTCAATCCGAATTGATTGATTAGCTCCGGAAGGGTGTCAATTCAAATTTAATTAAAAGAATAATGGCAGTAGAACAACGCGAACTCAATAAAAAATCAGGAGCAAGAAAAATAAAATAATCGTTATAAAACCAATGCTTTTACGATTCTCTGGCATTTGTCAGAAATCTTCTTCGATGCTTGTAACATAAATAATAATATTAAATATTAAATAATATCTCTAAAATTTCTATTATGTCAAATCTTAATGTTTGTTTCCTATTATTGTTTTGTCACAACAAAATTCTTAGTTGGATTTTTTTTCATGAAGTAAGCTTTCTGTATATCTGATTTTTATAGTCGCAATATATAAAATCTTTACCTGTCTAAATACTTTAGTGAATGCAACTTAAAAAATAAGGTAAGATGATCTTTTTATTTATTATTATGTACAATAAGAAAACTTTCTATCCGATTCTTTGATAATACTGGTCAATATTTTCTTGTAACTTGCATAACAATACCTGATCTTAATGAATTATGCAGAAGTAAATTCAAATTCGAAAACAACAAAACCTAGCAAAGCAGATTCAGTTAAAGATAGGTATATATATTTGATGAATATATATATATATATATGTAGGTTATAATTTTTAATTCCTCCACCGGTCATGCAATATTTTCAATAACTATTTTATATGTGTTTGCAACATTTTTTTACAATTACAACACAGAAATATTTGCAACACTGCTGTCAACTGCCAGATACCTCGTGTTCGATTGTCAGTTTAGTGAAAAAGTGCACTTAGAAACCTTCAAAATAATACGTAAAAGCAGTAAACTATTCAAGGGCAGATCAAGAGACAGCAAGAACGCGATTGACAATTTTTGTTACAAATGTAGAACATATATATCTTAAATCTATCCGAAACATATTTTTTAAAATATGTGATTTTAGAAAAATAGCGATATATTTTTATGAGTAAAAATATTATTTATCTGGCAGATCCTAATTAAATCATATGATTTCAACTTTTGCATGTGTAGTAATATTTATAAGTATGCAAATGTATATATTATATATATTTATGTACATTTGCCCCCTTGTCATTATTTATTTACACGCGATGTATATTTTTACTAGTAAAGCCCAAATACATTTGCAATATATTTCTACTAGCGAAAATGCAATTTTACTGTGGACTATAAAATTTATATACTATTACTAAAATTAAATCATTCTTAGATACAACTTTATAAGAGAAAAATCTATATAAATAATTTAGTTATCCATAAATAAAATATTATGACGCGTTTTCCTAGCTTGTCATAGTGGTTTAACAACACAATAAAATTAAAGTTTTGGAGGAAAAATTTAACTATATTTATTAAAATATTTTATTTAAAAAATATTAATATTACACATTAATTAATTAAACGAATGCACTGTTAATTTTCAATCATTTCTTAGGTAAGTCAGGATGTAAGTCGCTCATTAAAATGCGAAAATTTAAATGAGATATCTTGAAAGCGATATCTTGATTTGTTATAATTCATTACAGTACATCAAACCAAGCAAATAATTTTTTTGCTTGATTTCTTATTTCTTTAAATCTCTCATAATTTAAAACCGTAAATTAGCATTGTTTAAAATTTGTTTTAAAGAAGATTATTACATTGTAATTAAATTAATTCTAATCGAATTTTTGCTACGGCTTTTTTTTACGTCAAATAAAAATTAACTAAAAATAAATTATTTTTAATTTATTCATGAAATCAAAGTAAGATCGAAAAAATGGCAAAGAAATATTTCAGAACCACTCTTGTTTCGGTTTTAATCCAAGAGCGTTGGAAATTTTTAATATATGAATTTGGTTATCTTAAAAACACGTTAAACGGCTCACCCGTCCCAATATATTATTGACGGCAAAAATATGTTTCTACAAAGAGTCAAAGGATTACAGAAACTGTATAAAATCCTAACCATTGTCCACTCTTGCGGATTATAAACTTAAAAGCATTATACAATTTTTTTTTAAATTTTTATAATCTTCTAATAATGGATCACATAATTAAGCATGCAGAATTTGGTCTTTTCATATTTTAAAATAATAAATATTAATTATATAATCGACTAATTAGTTCTGTGTAGTTAGTGTTAAAATTGTATTGGAATAGTTTTAAAAATCTGTTCACATCTCGTGCGGTGCTACCCATCAACCGATGAATAAAGAACGAGCGGAACTCTAACGAGCATAAATCACTGACACTGTAAATAATAGCAACAGATGTAAATGTAATTTTTTTTAAACTTGTTATATCATAGTAGCCATATGTTGTTATTTGTTTGTTTTTTTATTTATGTTAAAGATAAATAAATGAACTTATTTGTAATTATTATATTTTTTTTCTATCAGAGAAGGATCATAAAAGTAATAATAATAGCATTATCAGGCGTAGGCGTTGAGATACTTTCCCTCTCAATCGATTGTGAGAAGAGTATGCGGTCAGCATGCCCTTATATCTCATTCACTCATGTCACTTAACACGCGAGCGATCGAGAGGGAAAGTATTTCACCGCCTAATCGCAATCATTATGATTTATAAATACATTACAAAAATCTATACAATTTAGAACTTATTTTGAAAATATTTAAAAAAAAATCGTAATTTAATTATTACAATTGTTTATCTAAAGTTGCAATTATATTGGTTTTTTCCCTTTTACTGATTATGCTTTTGACCCGTGGTGGCTCAATAAATAATCAACTGATCCGCCCTCTTAAACAATTGCCTAAACCTGATCTAGATACTATTATAGATTCTGATCGTTAGATGTATAGATCACCTCAATTAAATCTTTTAGTTTCATTCTTTTATAACGGCATTTCAATTAAATGAAAGATTTTTCAAGCCCATAAAATAGTGTTTTTCATACCCAAAAACTTAATATAGGTATATATTATAAGACTTCTGATTTTTTCAATTTTATTATTATTATTATTAATAAAGAACATTTTAAAATTTTAATAATAGTTAATAATTTTAATCACTGCATTGTGATATCGGATTATTCCAAATTTTTGCAAGACTACTTTCGATTTTAACCCGTTTAACATATATTAATATTTTATGAATTCCATTAAATTATACTTCATAAGTCTTTACTTAAGAAATTGTTGTAATTTGGAAATTTGATTAAAGTATACATTTTTAATTTAAGCCGAGAATGAGATTACATCGGTGGTGAAAAACTCATCCTATAATGGAAATATGTTCTTGTGTCAATCGACCGCATAAAAGCTTCCGTTGAAAAGCTTAAAGTTTAGCATTTAGAATTAAAATGTTGATTTCTTTTCCCAGAAGAGGAAACTTAATATATATTTTTCGTCTTTTTTGTTGTTGTGAAACAAGAGACGAAGTTCATTAATAAGTTCTATAATTACTTTTAAGACACTTTACCAAGAAAAACATCGTACTTTGATACTATATAGTATAAATTCATGCCAATGTAACTATTCGCATATTTTTACAAAATTAACTATGTACAAATTAAAATATTATTTTAAAATACTGAAATATTTTAAAAGCTTTGAGGCCGTGTTTGAGACAAACTAACACAATCGGAAGCAGATATCGCGCTAAGTACTACTACCTATACATAAAACGCGTTAAAGTTCTTCGACTGGAAGTTATAAGAAGACATGTGCGTATAGTAGGAATCTACAAGTGCGAAGGCTTAGCGTGAAACAGCGGCCGACAAGTAAACAAACTTTGATCGTAATCACTGCGTACATCGAGTAAACTAACGCGTTAAATTTTTAGTTAAAAGTCGCAACCGATCGCGCGTCAAATAGCACGAAGTGGTTATTTTCAATGAATCGGAATAAGTCTTTACTGAGAAAATGTTTCAGAACTCGAACTAAGTTTTAAGTCGCCGCCGCTTTCCGCTCACTTTTTCAATATCAGTGAAAATTAGGAGCGAGTTTTCCGGCCGGGGAACTTCACTCACAATTCGAACCAGGCCGTGTCGTTGAAGACGTTCACTTGGCAGCAGGTGAGATCCCACAGTCTTCCGGCTGCTTGGCTCCTCATCACCAGAACGTCGGCGGTCAGGTCCCTGGCGCTTTCAGCTTCTATCCCCATGAACATGAACGCGCCTGAAATTAAAAAGCGCAATCAACATCTTATTCTGAAACCGTCTTGAGATTTAAATTTGCGAATGTGTCTTTATCGGATGGCTATATTGTTGTACGTTTGAATTAATGCCATCTGCGGATTGTGATATACGAAACAATGGATTGTAACTTATAAATATTCACATTGAACATAATCAATACAGCACGAAATCGCCATTCCATTACTGATTCAGACATTGTTAAATGTTTGAGATCAATAACTTCCGACGGTTAATTGTTAATATTAATTAGCAAGTTTCGGGAGTTACAGTGGAGGTGGTGAAGTCTCCAATCTTTGCAATTGTAAAGAATGTTATTGTAAAGTAGAAATAAGCAGACAAACGAAACTCACTGTAACGTCTTAGATACGACAAAATGTTTCCTTATCTATTGTTTCTAATGAGTTAGTCTAGGTTGAGACAACTTTATACATTGCGAGTGGATGAAATTGAACCATCGATCGAATTCAGCAAAACTGCAAAATAGCTATCGAAGATATAAGTCGAGAAAGATTGAAAGATATAAATGATTCAATATTAATTTTTTACATAAATTTCATTATATTCAACATTAAGCTTTTTAAAGTATTTTATGTAATTTTTTGTATTAAAAATGTTTTTGTTATCGTAGTGATGTATTTTTTAAATGCACCAAATATTGGTCCCCCGTCAATTGATTCCCCAAAGTAAACTAAACATGTTTTTAGCGAATGTCATTTTTTCGGCTGAAAATGGTTCACCTGGACGTAAATACTAGCATCCATAAATATTATAAATATTTAATATTATATTTAAATAGGATAGAAGCAAATTTATGAAAATATTGTTCTAGTACGAAATTGGATATAATTCCTGATAATTAAGAATTTTTTTATGTTTACAAACTATTAATGAAAATATAAATCTGCAACTAATTACACATATTTTCATTTCAAAGCTACGTTTGTAAATAATTTATTTGTATCTATACGTAAGTAAATAAATAATTTCACTAAATTTATAAATAAATAAATATACAACAGAGCAAACGTTTCAAGATGTCGCAACAAAGAAAAAACAATTTAAAGATATATTATAATAAATACAAATTAAATTACATCAAAGTACAATTGAATAAGCAGCGAAATATATAAGTAAATATAATAATAATTATGAGCAAATTAATTAAAATAAAATACATATTAAATTAATATATTCAAAACGTATCTATAAACATATAAAATCCAAAGTAACTACATACATAAAATTAAAATATTATTATATAACTAATTTATTAATCGTTAATATATTTATAAATTAATTTATTCCTACAAATTGAGATTTAAAAATAATAGTAATAATAACTAAATTATTATTAAAGTAAAAAATATTGTTTTCCATGTAACAATGAACTTGGTAGTTAAATATTTTTTTTATAATTTTAACTTTCTAGCATGCACTGGATTTTATATGTCTGTATATATATAATTATTATTATATTTACATATATATATTTAGTTGCTTATTTAATAATACTTTCATATATTTTTTTATTTTTATTATTACTATAATAAAAATAAAAAAATGGTATAAGTTGAGATATTTAAGAGTGTGCTTTTAAGTCAAACTAAAAGTATTAGGAAACGTTTTTTTTAGATAGTTCATTGTTTCTTAAAAAACGTGATGTTTTTACTATAACAAAAATTTAGTAATTATTTTGAAATACTTTAAATAAATTGTGTATATAGTTATTTTTTATAACAGCTATTTGAGGTATTTTAGATTCTATGTCTAGATACGTTTTTGATATATTAATTTAATATATATTTTATTTAAATTAAATTTCTTAAGAAATTAAATTAAAATAAAACCATTGTAACCTAACAGCCCTAACCCTAATACAACCCTAATGGATCAAGTTGGTCGAAAATAATACATTTTATTATGTCAGTACACAAATATATATACTTGAAATAATAGATAGAAAGAAGCAAAATATTTTTATTATTTTATTTTCTCTATTGTTAATTTATTTATTTATGAACCTATTAAAATTATTAATTTACTTACTTATAGATTATTTACACATATAGATTTTAAATACAAATATGTGTAATTGGTTTCAAGTTTATATTTATAAATTATATAAATATCGTACTAAAGAAATATTTTTTATAAAAAACCTTCTACTTTATTTAAATATTATATTAAATATTTTTAACATTATCTGATGCTGGTATTTACGAATATAAATACTTGAAGAAACTTTGAGAGATCGATTTCCGGACGAAGCATTTTTGAGCCGAAAAATGCCATTCGCTGAAAATATGTTTAGCACAAAATTATTTATATTGTTTAACATTTTATTGATAGTTAAATTGACTGCAGTTTTTAAATGATGTTACTGAGGTTTGAAATAAATAATCTAGTGAATAAAGTACCGGCGAAATGTCTGCTAGTCTTTGAGTAGTAGAATAGTAAGAGTCAATATTAACATAGCTGCCATTATTGAACATATTTTAATACTAGGTTACCGAATTACAATTTGCTAGATTAATGCTAATAATTCTTGACTATCAAGAAATTGAGAATCTTGAGGATACACAGAAATAATTTCTCGGGACAAGTCAAGGCATAAACGTAGTATAACAATTTTGATTTTAATAAAAATAAAATTTACTTGATTTTTTTTAATAAATATTAGTGGGAAATATAATTATGAATTTTGAAATATAGCACCCCTTAGCTCCATATTTTGCCATAATAGAACAACTACCTGTTTTATTGACCCAACGGTTTGTTGAAGTTTGTTTTGCGACGGCGCGTGTCAAGTGTTAAGTGGGTGAAAAAGTTGGTTTTTGGGGTGTGAATTTCGACTTATCAACTTAATAAGGATTTTTAATATATATTTATAGTGAGATATATCAACAAAAAAGGCAGATAATGTATATATTCTAAGTGAGTATTTGATGCATATTTTTATTATTATTTTTACAAATTATGTAGCTTAATTGGCTTGAATTATTTGGTTTCGATTTTGTTTAATATACATCCCTAATCTCGCAAGATGACAAAAAGTTAAGGGGAACAGGGTTTTTTGTTGAGTTTGTGTACCCTTAAAATTCAGCTCGTTATTGCCGCTGTTTCTAAAAGTTCTCATATTTTTTTAAAAGTATTCGCGACATGGTTAGGCTATGAAAAAAAATCTGGAGCGTCTGTCGCGATTCCTTCGAAAACAATGTGTAATAATTAGTCGGACAAGTGTCGTCGTAATATTTGTACGTACCTGCGATGGTGTATCCGACGACGAGTCCGATAATGCCCACGTTACTGAACATAAAGGCCACGAACTCCCTGCCAAAGTCCTTTAACTTGTCGGCGAGCGGCGCTTTGTGCGGCTGCCTCCTCCGCGCGGACCTCCTCCTCTCCATGTCGGTTATTAAAAGTTTATTTGGATTTTTGGAGCCCCTCCCTTCTGCCCCTCGAGGCCTTTCTTTTGTTCAGCGCCTCCCCCCGCTTTCGGGCGCCAGTTTGTATGAAATGCGTTCCTTCGGGTTTGCAGCCTCCGCCCACCATCGCTACCATCGAGCCATTCCTGAAATCGATACGTACATATTTTCTTTAGGTTATCGCCCATAAAATGGGGATTCGTCCGAAGCGCATCTGCTGCGCTCCGCCAGGGGGATAATGACGAGATGTTGCCCGTCGGATCACGTCTGCCGAGCAAAAAACATAGATCCGCGCTTATTGCACCGTTGTTCTGGGAAAACAATAAAACACTAGTACCCTTAATCCGGGCTAAGGAGAGTTCAACGAAAAAATTTTTTTTTACTGCAGGCTAACGACTCACACGTTAGCCATTTTATATATCAATTTCAATAGTTCAATTCGATATATATTGTCAAAGAGACGTATTTGCATTTATATAGCTTTTATGGTTATGTCTTTACACATATACGCAAAAAAAGTGATCGAACAAAAGCGACGGAGAGAAATAAACTATTTAAAAAACTCGCCCTTACATATAAGGTTAGACCGTAGGGTCAACATAATTTGGCAACCCTGTTCAAAATAGCCTATTTTCAATAGCATATTATCTATTCGCGTTTGCGGGAAAAAGAAAAATAAAATCAATATACAAAACGTAAAAATAATATATACAAAAATTTTTTTGTATATAAATAATAGCATCTAAAGTCGACTCCAGATTACATCCCCAAAAAAAATTATGATTATGAAGCAGGCAAGCCTACCGCGTCTCACCGAGAACAGGACTTTTAATCCAAAGGCACTATGACTTATTTTCAAATGATGTCTAATTGTATATGTGCAAAAAACAATAAAATATTTATATATTTATAACAAGCCCAATATATTACATACAAAATTATTACTTTCGACTATAATTTTAATTTTAATATAATATTTGATTTATTTTTATGAAATATATGTATATCTCACACTATTTTAAAGATTTTTATTTTTCTAAACCCACTTAGAGATTAAGCGGGTAGTGAGAGCGGTGTATCGAAACGTGACAGAGAGATTTAAGAGTCCAAAAATATTGTCTTACAGTGTAAGTTTTAAGACACGCTTCCTTTCAAACTTTGCCGCTTAACAAAAAAAATAAATAAATGCGAGTATTTACAAAATAAATACACACGGCATACTCGGAGGACGCGTGTATACAAAAATAAAGACATTCAAGTCTATTGTTATTATTTAATATCAGTGATTAATGATAGCTAGTCTTGTTCGCTCGTTATCCATCGGTTGATGGTTAGCACCGCTAGATTTTTTAAAAACTATTCAAATGCAATTTTGATTCATCCTTATAAAATTATTATTATCTAAGACAATGGTTCCCAAAGTGGTCCCTACGGACACCCAGGGGTCCCCGGAATCATTTATTCAAAATTAAAATTGGTTTGGGGGTCCCTGAACAACGTCAGGAGGTCCGCGCAAAGTTTAATATAAAATAAAAAAATTGTGACACATTTTTATTAATATGGAAGTTAAAATAAATAGCAATGAATAAAAAAAATTACAAAAAATTTATTTTTGCTAAATATTTGGAAACTGATGCGAAAGGTGAAACGTTATTTACTGAATTAAAAAGATTTTTCGATGTAAAAGCTATACCCTTGACTAATATCATCTCCGTTGCTACTGACGGTGCTCCGGCAATGGTAGGACGACACAGAGGCTTTCTGGCATACTTAAAATAAGCTATACCGAATGTGTTATCGGTATTAACGTCATTTGGTCGCAAAAAACCTTAGTGGACGTTTGCACGTATCACTACATTATGTCATTAGAGCAGTTAATAAAATCAAAAGGAATGCTTTAAATGAGAGAATATTTGCTCAACTTTGTTTGAAAAATGATGATGACTTATGACTATAATCCTTTACTACTTAACACAGAAGTACGTTGGTTATCTAAAAGTGCATGTTTGGATCGCTTCTATTCGCTCTTTGATTCAGTGTTGAAATTCCTGGAGAGTAAAGACAATATCTCAAAAAAAGACATCACTTATATGACTGAGTTACTTGCCAGATTTAACGAGACTAATTTGAAACTACAAGGTGACACATTAAATTTAATCAAAACTAAAAGTGTAATATCTGCGTTTGTTGCAAAACTTTTTCTGGTCAAACAAAACTAGGGAAGAGGAGAATATTCTCAGTTTCCAATCTTTCAAAATTGCTAAATAGAGATGAAGATTTGTTTGCTAATTGTCAACACTTAACATCGCTTCATTCGGACCTTAACCAAAGATATTCTTCACTTGGATATTCCCGACTGGGTGTTAAGCCCTTTTGCAAGTAGTCAAACTCAGAGTACAAATACAGATGAATATATACTAATACAGGAGCAACTTATTGAATTATCCACAAATCAGGAGCTGAAACCAATGTTTAAACAAGGATGCGACAACGTTCTGGTTACAAAAACAGATCCAAATTTTATATCCAGCATTATGGGTTATTGTACAAAAGCTGTTGATTGCTTTTCCGTCTTCCTATTTGGTAGAACATGGATTCAGTGCCGTTATGAGCCTCATCACAAAAAAAAGGAACCGACTAGAAATTAATACTCGTGGGGATTTGAGGTTGCTACTCACAAACATTGAGCCGGACATAAATACACTCACAACATCTATCAGGTTCATCCAAGTGTAAATTTTTATTTATTTTAAAACAAAAATTATAATTTTAATAAATACTTCTTCAACAAAATGTTTTATTTATATTTTATTTTTACGTCACCATTTGCCATTAAATACATCAAAGTTAAATTTGTAGTTTTTCTATTATACATTTATGTAGTTTTTCACCCAGGGTCCGTGGGCCAAAAGAGTTTGGGAGCTACTGGTCAAAAATTATCACTTTTGCAAATAGGAAAAGAGCAAATTCTACATGTACAATTAGACGATGCATAAATAGAAGAGTATGAAATTTTCATTCAAAAGTTTGTATTCCGTGAGCAGTGCAGTAGCTGGAGTAGTTTGTGCTTGAGAGCGAAAATGCTATATTTCCACTATGTGAAAATTTCCTAAATGTTGTTGACATCAATGGAAAATATTATTAAAAATAAATAAAATATTTATATTAAAGCAAATCATAAGTAGAAAAAAATAAAGAAAAACACACATATTGAATTATATCAAATATCAAACATTATCCACAACCACTGGGAAGTCTTGAAGCAGATAAAATAAATGTTGTAGAATACATAAGTTAAAGCTGTTAAATTAGCAAATATTATCTAAGAATTTTGCCCTCCAGTTGTTTCATTCTTATCTATCTGGATTTGCCAGATTATTCAGTTTGACAAAATACTAAATGAGTTTATCTCACTTATATAATATAATAACTAGGAATCATAAATGTATGTTACATAATATGTTTACCCCAATTTTCAACGAAATATTTGTTGTTTGTAATATTATTAAATGCTACCAGTAAATTTAAAAAAATATATTATTTCCGACTAAAAATTCAATTTCGCTTTATGTGTTGACTCTGAAATATTTAATGTTGATTTGAGATTAAAAGGTCGATTTATACATTGACATTTACTAGTTTATTTACATGTTTCTTAGTAATATAATATATTTTATTAACAACATCGATTACATAATAAATTGGTACTTGTAAAAACATATTTTGATAACATCAATGCGAGTGAAGCTCTACATCTGTTTTAATTGTACGTTTTTTAATATTTATCTAAATATGAAAAAGCAAACTTGTAGTCTGTAACGTTATTAAGAAACATGCTGAATTTTTAGCTTCAGCCCAGAAATTCTATAGGGATTTCTTATTAAAACATATGCGATAGACGGTCAAAACAGAAACTCGAAAGATAGATATTAAACGGATTTAAAAAAACACCCAGTGATTGTGCCAGGATCTTAAAAATATTTTTTTTGTATGAGTGTTTTAAATTTCTCTAATAATTCAAAATGATTATTTTTCTGGCGAGCCAAGAAAATCATTCAGTGTTGGAAATTTGTTATTCTTAAATAACTCTGTTTTTTATCCTCAACAGTAAAGATCGAAATTAATCGACACTAGTGGGAAGTTAAAATATTGCTTTGAAACATAAAAACGTTTGAAATATTCCTAAAAAATGAAACTTTCACAATATAATCCGAATATATTACAATAGACTTCTGATATAAAAGTGCTAGTCATATTCAAATCAAATTTTGGTCAATAGGAGGGCGCAAAAACAATTATCACTTCTCAGAAATTAAAAATTCACGTCAAAAGCAATAAAATCGTGTCGGCGCCGTTGCAGTGGGAACGCTCGTTACCGAGCGTTCCCACTGCAACGGCGACGACACGATTTTATTGCTTTTGACGTGGATTTTTAACTTCTGAGAAGTGATAATTGTTTTTGCGCCCTCCTATTGGTCAAAATTTGGTTTAGATATGCTTTATTTGACTCTAAGAATATTTCGATTATAAAATGTCTTAACATAAACGCTAGATAACCGAACTTTTAAGCTGTAACGGCTTCTAAATAAATATATCGTTTTCAGCATGAACGACAATGTTCATTTTTTAATATTAATATTTATTTAAACTATTTGTTGTTGGAATATTTATTCAAAGTTTATATTACTTGTAATGTAATATTTTTAAAATTTTAAAAAACATGACAAATCGATTGATTTTAAGAAATATAATTTTTAAATATACTGCTGCATTATTTACAGATCAATTGTGCCAATTTTTGTTGTGCGAAATCTTTTTTTTTTATTTTTTATGTTATTTATACTAATCATGACTATAAAAATTAGTAGTTGATAAACAAAGTACTAAGAAAAAACACGCTTTAATTGCCGAAATTCTATAAAATACCTATATTTTCGGTATTAATATTGTGCAGCTGTGGGCTTTCAATGACTAGTATTGAATTTTTAATTTCTTTTAAATCGATTCGAATAATGTTTAGTTTGAAGTTTGTCTCAAGTAATTTATTGATGTAATATTTCTTTGAGCATACCGAGTTATAGTATATTTAGCAGCAAGTATAATTAAAATTAAGCTTTGTTGTGAGTAAAAGTTCAAAACGCTCTATTATTTTTGAATTTTATATATTAATACCTAATATTTATTTATAACAGAGGATTATAAGTGTATGAACTTATGTTCATAAAAGTTCAAATAAACAGAATATATGTTTACTTAAATTAATCCTATGTTCCATATTTAATAAAAAAATATTAGATTGAGCAACATTGAGCAAAGGAATGATTTGTGCATTAAAATAATAAAAAAGGAGCATTAAATAAATATATTTTTATTCACATAAAAATATCATATTGAGCAATATTTCATGTTTAAACACACACCTAACATAAGTAAATAAACTATTTTTAGTTTTAAAAAATTGTTCGGGTTTATACAGAAATTGGACAGTCAATAGTATGAATATAATTTTACTAACTTTGCTAATTAATTTATCATTCTACTGATCAATATCAGTGAAACTGTATTTATTCAATGCGAGAATGATTTAGTACACGTTCGTTCGTTAACAGTTAATGTGTAAATCACACAATGCTTAATGCACAAATATTTTATAAAATGCGCATTTTATTTATTATATTGATTATTTAAATTGCCCATCATCATAATTCAAAATGTATTTTTTTATTCTTTATAACCTTACTTATTGCATTGTTTACTGTTCCAATGTTACAAATTTAATTTAACCCATAAACTAAGGTGTAATATTGTCAATAAAACTGAACATTGCTTGAATTTTTCTTAGAAAAAAATATATTGGATGCTATACATGAAATAGCACAATATTGTTCAGCAACACTTGTACAATTGAGGAGAAATATACTTCTTAACGTGAAAATAGATATTGTATAATGGATTCTAAAAAGCCTGAAGCAAATTATATATCTGAAATATGTTCGATTAATTCGGACATCGTTTGTATTGTCAATCAAATATTACATTAACCACAAGACAGCGCTGACTTCTGTTGAAACTTTACTGGACTACATACACCAAAGAAAATTCGATTATAATTATATATTAGCTCTCAAAAAAATTGTACATATAAAAAAAAAATAATAAATAAATACTTATTTAAAAACCAAATAAAAATTGATAGTTCAGATTATTAGTGTTTTTTAATTATCGGCTTTTCCCCAGTATTATCCCGGATGATCGAGAGTATAGTTCATTTAGAAATTTTATTTTACAATTAATATATAATTAAAAGTGTAAGGTTGACATTATTTAGGTCATAAAAAGAATCATTAAATTATTCCTCAATTCAAAAGCTCGCGAAGAGACATTTCTTATTTACTTTGCCATTACCAAATAAATATTTCTACTTAATGCATTGACAATTTTCGCGGCAATAATAATTATTTTACTAGGATTATACTTGTTACATTTTTATTGCAACTTTAAATTGTATACCAATTTAATAACGTTATTTTAAAATTATAATTAGTGGGATTTTTATACTAAAAGCAAATATTGTTTCATAAAAATAATATAGGCATTGAAACAAAATTTATAAATATACCTAAAAGATATTTATTTTTATCAATTGATAAATTATATAAAAATAGTATAAAATATATCTTATTAAAAAAAAATATTTTGAAAATGTTATCGTATTGTGATATTTGCGTATTATTAAAAAAATATTGACGTACCACATTTTCCCGTTGTCTAATTAATGTGAAACTTTGTTGGACTTGTTTTATCACCGAGTGCCATATTTCTAAGAGCGCCCTAAAAGAAATTCGAATTTTTTAAGAGCCTTCTTAAGTACATAAAATTGCTTCGTATTTTTAAGAAAAAAGCTACGCAGTAAACTCATTACGTATAAGAAACGGAATATAATAATATTATAAATAGTGATTTTGAACATATTTATTTTATAAGACCACCTAATCGAGACGAGTCAAAATAAATTGGCTTAGTATAAGACATATTCATTATTATTAATGAAAAAGGGTAAAGTAATCATCACTTAAAACCCGCATGTAGAGCTTTTGTATTATAAGTGTAAAGCAAAACACGATAATAAATTATTGTCATATTATATCAAGGCAATATGTTTTAGAAAGAACAACGCGCGATATTTTAAAGACGTTGAATATTCAAGTAAAATTATAGTTAGTTTATAAAATAATTGGCGTTTTAATTGTAGGCACTGTCACTGTTACTCAGATTCGATCGATTATTGTATAGTCGAAATGACGTACCTAGAAGTTTCGCCTTATCAAGATTGAAAAAGTTATCGTAATGTAGCGGAACGATCTAAATCATCGTTATCGATGTCATTTTGCCAAACCACCGTTAAAAATATATTAATTAAATTTGAGAATTTAAACCAACAAATAAACTATGCCAAAATCGATAACGCCGCATTACTCGCGTTCTACGGTTATTACGTTAAGTATAAATACATATATATTTACATCACAACAAAACCGCTAAATTATTAGAAATGTAGCGTTCTTGCATGATGGTCTAATAAACTCAAATAGCTTAAATCAAAAGGAAAAGTATTAAAAATAATTAAAAATTAAATTAACTCGAAGCCATAAATTTTCCGCACAGGTAACTAACTTAAATTATCGCAGTTTAATTTAACTGAGCAATTAGATAATTACGCACAAAAAGATAGCGAGAAAGGAAAAGGTTACGATATACATAGTCGGGTGAGCGTCGCGAGGTCCTCTTAACGATATTACCGCTTGTAATTAGGGCACGACGTATAAAAACGACAACGTAATAGTAAAATGTTACGCAAATGCTTTTTAATGCAATATTTTGCAAGTGGTCTCTAATAACTTTAACTTTGATCTATCAATTGGTCCAAATATATCCGAATTGACAATAAAACCAGAATCACAGGGACGTCATTAAAGCGTTTTCCAAGAGGGGAGCAAAAGTTAGCCAGCCAGTTAATATTTCCATTTTATTAGGATTCATAGTATTTCATTAAATGACATGAATTTTTGTGGCCAAATTTATCTATAATATATTTGTTAATTTTTAATTGCGTGTTTGTGCATAAGTCCATTGGCGTTCCAAGTCATTATTGTTAAATTATTCATGACTGATTTTTAAGTTTCCGTCCTGGAGTGGGTCGGCTTACGATTTTCTAGTTATATTGGTTTTACAGTCAATCAAGTTTCATGATTTCTTTAACTATGTTTTCCATTTGATTTGATTTTAGTCGCAGTGGAAACAATTTTCCACTGCGACGGCACCGACACGATTTTATTGCTTTTGATGTGAACTTTTGATTTCTGAGAAGTAATAATTGTTTTTGTGCCCTCCTATTGACCAAAATTTGATTTAAATACACTTTTGCCAATACTCTCATATCAGAAGCTTATGCTAATAATAGCAAAATTCTATTTTAAAACAGTAGAATATCAAATTCCTGAGAAAGCATGGATGTGACGTCTATCTGTACTTCTCTATTCGCTCATTTACCCTCGAAAGAGTTGGCTTTGGACTTGATTCAATGGAAGATCTTAAATTATAATTCATTTTAGAACTCTTATTAGATTGGGTTTGGGTTTGAAAAGCATATGGACGTTCCGCAACTGACAAATCGAGTTACATAGACATTTTAGAGCAGCATATTATTTCACTAGCAGTTAAATTATTTTTTTAGAAAATGTATTTGGAATTCACTAGTGAAAATATAACTTTACTGAAAAATACATTATACTGTAATATTCATACGTCCCATGTAAATAAATAACGATTTGTATGTAAATATATATTTTAAACACAGAGATTATTTTTATTGTTTTTAATTAATATTTTTGAAAAATATGCTTTATATATGTTTTTAAATTTATTCCGAGTATTAAAAGTCTCAATAAATTGATAAAAAATAATAGAAAATTAAGAAAAGATTGAAAAAAAATTCATACTAAAGTTATATATTATTGTAATCACATAATTAAAATATCCTAATAGAATTCCCATTTTCGATAAAATTTCAAAGAAAACTATGAATCGAATCAGGGTTGATAATTCTACAAAAACCGATGTGTCGTGGTTAATATTTTATTAACTAAGAATTTCTGATCTAAAACTATTTCGTTTGTAAAAAAATTGTTTTAATTATAACATTTTTCCCACTGCAAAAAAATATTTGCCTTCCTCCCTTAATAAACATATTCTTATTGTGGCTTTTTTACAAATTTAAAGCTATCGCTTTAAATTTGTAAAAAAGCCACATTTTAATGTAAATATTTTTATTTGCATGAGAAATAAAACATTTTTGCTTCTTAAAAGTAATATATTATTGATGAGTGTTTTTTATAAAATAACAAGTGAGAAATAAAACACTTGTATTGATTTTACAATATTTATAATTTTATAGGGGTGACTAATCCAATTTCTTACACGAGTGGTTATTTTTTTTGACAGGATCCTGATTGTATTGTAAAGTACCTTGCTATATTATTAGTCCTACAAAGGCTGATTTCAGAAATATTGCGCCTTGTAAATTTCAATTTCGAAACGTTATGATGATATTTGTGCTTGTTTTTTTATTGGTTTTTCTAACATTATTTGGGTATAAAATTGATACTTTATATACGTTGTTCAACCTTTTCAGTCAACTGTTTCGTTTAAATGGATATGAATTGACATTTTAGTGAAATTCAATTTATTGAAAATATTTACAAAATGTGTCTTTTTTCATTTAAAACAATTAAACAAGCTATACTTTATATTTATGTATACATAAAATTTTGGCATTTCAAAATTTTTTTTTAATATTTCAATTAAGTAGTTTTAATAATAATTAAATCCCCTATTTGTTTGTAAAGAAAAAGCAAACTTTAAATAAATCAATATAAAAATTAGTAGTTTATCGGATAATAATCATATAATTAAAATTACATTTTTATATAATTTAATAATGAAATCATCCTATTATTTTTATAATTCATAATCGATGGATGCCCGATACAACCTTTTAAAATTAATTTAAATAATTTTAAAAAACATATTTCCATATCATAAAATATAATTTAATTTTATTTTCAGATAGCAAAACGATCACGAAACGAATCTAATTCTCCGTCAAGTTCCTCAAGAAGTAAAAAAAGATGTAATGAATTCAAACTTGAAAGACTTTCCAAAGCAATTACAACCGATATTCCATCGTTAACCCAAATTGTAAACGTTAAAATCTGAGATTTTTTTATTTATCGCAGTGATACGAACCATAATTTGCAGCATTTGCTGTCAATCTAATTCTAAATGTGAATTCACTGTCGGTAAAACATGAATGAAAATTAGATTATTTATAACTCCATCTATGTCAAGAAGTTCAGATCGATTTAGTAAGATCTATTATAAATAAAAATAAGAGTGGAATTTTAAATTATTGTCAAAATCAGAACAAAAATGTTCTATTACAAAAAAGCTAATAAAAATACGAGCAAAATTAAAATAGGTAACGTAATTTAAAATATATCAATTAATTCATTAATTTTGCATGTACAAAATATATCAATATTTTAAATTCTTAGCATCGTGAAATTGATGCCTTTGAATATGTTATGAGATTATGGATAAAATTAGAGCATCTGTATTTCATTGCCTCAGTAAATGAAAGTGTGAATACTTCTATTGAAACAAACTGATGGTACATAAAATATAGATCAGTGTCAGAGATTGGTAAGTATATGATCAAACTTGTATGTTCATGAGGAAATGAAATGTATATTAGGACTCAGGTACGTCATTTCAGATTTATCCAGGGAAGGATGGGAGGGGGAGGGGGGGCAAAAAATTGCAGTAAGCGATCGTTTATTTAATATTTAGATTTCATTAACCCTTTAAATAGTGAGTTAATATATAGATATTTGTTAATTTGTTAGTAGTATAGACATGGAAGTGAGTTAATTTTACGTATTTTTCCATAATTATTTATTATTTATAATTGCATTTATAGTGAATTATAAACAACATCAGTTATATTGTTTAATTTATCTTACTACTTTTTTGTGTTAGTATGTTTAAATAATTTATTTTAACCTTTATCGGCGATATTTATTTAACACGAGAGCGCAAAAATCCACGTCAAAAGCAATAAAATCGTAATGGCGCCGTCACAGTGGGAACTCTCGTTTCCTAGCGTTCCCACTGCGACGGCGCCGACACGATTTTATTGCTTTTGACATGAATTTTTGACTTCTAAGAAGTGACAATTGTTTTTACGCCCTCTTATCGACCTAAATTCGGTTAGAAGTTGGGTTTGGTTAATTAATGTACGCTAGGTTTGGGTTTGAACAACAAATTAAACATTTACATTTTTAGCAATATTTAATTTCACTAGCGACAATTATTTAAATCATATTTTCCCTAGGGAAAATATATATTACTACATATGGAAAAGTTAAAATCATATAATTTCACTAGTACCTGCCAAATAAATGATTTTTTCACTAGCTTTTCACTACTATATATTTCGGCCGTGATTTTCTGGCCATGATCACGAATTATTCGCAACTGAATAATAAAAGTTGCAAATAATTCGTGATCATAGCCGGAAAATTACGGCCGAAATATAAAATACAAGTAAGCAAAAATCGCGACAAATCCCGAGATTTCAAAAATAATTATATATATATATATATATATATTTATATATAAATATATATATATATATATATATATATATATATTTATATATATATATATATATATATATATATATATATATATATATATATATATATATATATATATATATATATATATATATATATATATATATATATAAATATAAATGTAAAAGTGTATTCCGATTTAATTTCATTGAAATAACATATTTAAAAAAATATTTTCAACATATTTTTTAGACTATTTTTAAGAAGAACCCAAGAATTTCAGTTTTTTCCAGAGAGTGGGGGGGGGGGGTCAGTGGTCGTTTTTTTATATTTCGATTTCATTAAATGACATGCATTTTTATGGCAAAATTCAAGGGAAAGCAAATGCCTCCATCTGTCTCCCCCAAATGACGACTCTGCAGGTTCGTTGTTGTCGAATGCAGCTTTTGAAAAATCTATTCAATCTAGAAAAAAATTACAAATAAATTTCAAACTTTTAAGTTTATTTGTAATTTCTTTAATTTTTTTTTAATAATAAGCATATTTATTTTTAAATGATTTTACGTTTTGTTGTTAACATCATGTACAAAAAGCTGCAGTTAACATCATGTACAAAACTAAATATAGTTTGGGAAAATTCTATGATATATTTATCTTTTCCTTTTAATGACAAATTTAATTTTTGCAAATGCCCAAACATATCTGTGAGGAACATTAAATCAGAAAGTCATGTTTTTTTTTTAGTCCTGGGAATGCTTTTCTTTTTTTCGATACACACATTGTATACATGCGAATTTTATCACTAACAACGTTTATGAAGAAAAACTTGCGAAAATACAAATATCACGGGGAAATAAAGTACCTATATTTTTATTAAGCGAAGCCGCATTTGCCCATATCTGGTAAATAAATAAATTCTCGTATAAATAAATGATTTATTTTATATGACAAACATTAAAAAAAACAGATTTTACCGGCAACTCGGACTAGTATTTTTATTGAATAATTTTGTTTGATAATTTCAATTTCGAGTCCAGTACAAGTTTGTCGAAATAAAAAAAAACTATATGAAAACAAAATAAAATATATTAACAGTATCCTATCTATATCATACTTGAGCTTGTACTTTTGGACCTACCGGTAAACGATGTCAATCCGTTTTTCCAGGAAAGCTTATACGCCTAGGCATTCGAGTCGCTGCCTTCAGTAAGCCCACTAAGAAGAAGGATTACTCGCGTATATATGTATGAAGACTTTTTACACGTTAAATAAAATTGGGGACGTATGCCGCGAATGTCGCATGTAAATTGTGAAGCACGTCGGACTTTATCGAATTGTCGAAAAGGCTCTCGAAGAGCTTTGTCCAGAGAGCGTATCAAGTTTTCATTCGGCTGGCGCCCGGAGCGGAGCTACCGTCCGCTCGGACAAATACCTCCAAATTTGCATTCGTCTGACGTCACGTTTTTTCCGAACGCGGATTAGATAATCGCTGGTCTTCTCCCGACCGATTTTACGAAATTTCCTCTCGAAAATATGACGCGTTAAACCTCGTTCGGGAACAATAAATCGCGGCAATTACGTCGAGCGGTCCCTCCTCGCGCGACGCCCCTCAAATAAATTAGCGCTTCCTTCGGCCATCGTCCTGCAGGAGAAAATCCAAGGACGCACTTTCTCAAGAATCTGCCGAGGTAGATTTTGGCTATCAGGCTAGGGCGCTTAAGCGTCTGACAACGTTCGACCTAACATAATAACCTTGGTCCTTAGCCGGTCGGTAGTCTTGCTGTAATAACAATTTTCTTGTATGTTTAGGTTACCGTTGTTATGAAAGATTAACAGCGCCGATTTGTTTCACTTGGATAAAATCTTTTATAATGGTAATTATACAAAAAGTCATTGGAGTAAAAATATATGTATGTATTTCTACATACAGCTGTGAAATATTGTCTATGAAAGTTTCATAGACAATATTTCACGAATTCTATTATTAAAATGTATTCTTTCCTTAAAACTTGTTCTATTGTAATTATTTTATGATCAAGTGCATAAGTGGTTATGTAAAGACAAACCAAACCCAAAATCATGGAGAGATCTAAACAAATGTCGATCACAGTAAAATCTAAAATAATTGCACATCTCGAAGAAAATGTTTCAATTCTAGAGATAGCGCGAAGAGTGGGGCTTAGTGGTCCTGCTATTCGAATATTTATTAAAAATATCACAAAACAGAATTTCTAGAGGATATCATAAAAATATATCGATTCAAAACTGTTCAAGAATTACATTTTACTTCAAACTCGAAATTTTCGAGACCGGCAGTGAATAGACGTTTGGTTAAAGCAAGATTTAAAGCGCGAAACCTAGCAAGAAGCACTATTTACTTAGAAAATGATAAAAAAATTGCCTTGAATAGGCAAAAGCTCAAGAAGAGTGGATTTTTTCGACGAGTCCAAATTTAATCTGTTTGGTGCAGGTGGTGAACGACCACGCGCCGTAAAAAAAGCGATAGATTTCATCTCTTATGCATTAATCGATTCATCAAGCACTCACCTATGTGATGATCTGGAGGTGCATGACTCTGAAAATTTCGTCCAGGGCACCATAAATGCAAAAAAATATAAAATGGTTGTATAAAACGATTTCAACCCTTAAATAACTTTCCCATTTTGCAAGACGATTCTGCGCCATGCCATCGAGCTCATTCTGTGAGTCTAATTATAGTTTTTACATTCAAACTGTCACTAAATTAATTATCTATCTATAGATTACACAATTCAAAGAGTTAATGGGAATCACATTATTAACATGGCCAGGAAACAGCTCCGACCTAAACCAATTGAAAATTTATAGGCAATCATAAAACAACAAATAAGAAAAAAATTTAGCTGAGTTGAAAAAATAAATCACGGAAATGTGATAAGAGAAAATCAATCTTTAAATAATTGAAAAATCTGTATTTATCAATGACAGGCAGAATATAAGAATTTATTAAAAATAAAGGTTAAATTACGGCAAAATTTTTTTATTAAGATTTTATAAAAGTATTTTATTATTTACAAGCTTCTAATTTTGAAATGTCCTCGATATTACTTTCTATGAGTAGAAACAAAAAAAGGTCGCGCGCACGTGATGAGTTGGAGGTTCGCCATTATGCACTTGCTGAGACGACGTAAAAATGCACTTTACCCAGAATTGACGCAATTATACATTCCTAATTTTACAATACCCGTATTTTTTTAACAGTTTTAACAGAAAACGAGTGTTATCTATTATAAACTGAAAAAATAATCAAAATTCGTATAAGAACCGCCATGTCAACTTTCAATTACCAACAGCTGTATATTAATATAACTAAGTATATTTTTAACCATAAACCTAAATTATAAGTAAATAAATATGTTATAAGATATTCCCAATGAGCATAAATAGCTCATTATGAGAATATTTCATTACCTAATATATATGACTTACTTTAATTTTAACTAATCATCACGATATTCATCCGTGAGATTAGAAAAATCTAGTCTCTGATGTTTGATCAGAATTATAATTATATAATTTCATTAATCTGATCTACCTAAAATTTAAAACAGTAAGTTTTAGTGAATTTATCGAAAATTATAAAGGATTTTTATTGCATGAAATTAAATTTGTTCGAATATTTTTTAGAGGTTAATAAGACTTTTTATAACGCTGCATAAGTAAAAGCGAGATCATACAATATGCATACTTCTTGGAAGGTTTTAATAGGGGTCTGGAAATGACAAAAAACTGTTTACAATTTGTTTACATTTTTGCTTAACTAATAAAAGAAAACCCTCAGATAAGAAGAACGTGTTCGTGCCAGATGTTTGAAAATATTATAACTTTCTCGGAAGATCAAAAGTATTTAAATGACCTACATTTTTTCTGCAATATTATATTACTCTGACCGGCCGGTGGATTTATTTTTGCATTGGTGATTTAAAAATATAATGCTCCGATAAGAATAAATTGTCCATGCATAACGATTTAGGGCTATTTTTTTCGATTAACCAAAAAGTTTTTTATATATTATTTTTGTTTTACAGAGAGTAGTGTAAGAAAACCAACAAGTAAAATTTTGCCCATAAATATTGTACCAAAAGGTAACTTAAAAATGGTAGAAAAAAATCGATTATTCGTAAATATTGAACTTAAAATTAGAAAACAGCTAAATATTTATGAAAAACATATGATTTACATCCCTTAAGCTTTTCTGTGAAGTTTGGCACATTCTTTTTTACATATATCGCATTTAATGTTTCACTAAAATCAACTAAGAATAATTGCAAATAAATTTAAAAAGATTTTTCAACGAATTTATACAACTTAAATTAAATACAATTAAGTATATAAATAACACATATATAATATTATTTTACTACTGTTTTTTTGATTTTCTTTCACAATCATTTTTATTTTACTAATAAATATTTTATCTGTACTTATTATATTTTTTCTCAGTGTATAGGTACGTAATATATGTATAATTTTAATGTGATTAATTGTAGTCGCAGAAATGAATAATAATAGAAAAATTAATTATGTTTTTAATCTATAAATAAACACAGAAAGCTTTTGGGTATATAATATTAAATTGATGTACCATCCGCTGATTCTTAATGAATACAATAATTGTAATAAATATTAATACTCTATATTAAATATCCTTGAATGACTGTCGGTGAAAATAATGCTACTTAAGCTCTTAGTGCATTAATAGACAAATACTTTTTCAAAGAACTGGATTATAAATGTTAATGCTAAAGATTAAAAATAGACGCATTTAAAATGCGCTGTTAAAAACAGTTGCTGGTCGCTTCTATGAGAGAAAATACAAATAAAGTATCATAAAAGCTCTGAGTATTTCAGAACAGCTATCAAAAGTATTACAAAAAACGTTTCACTCTTAATGAGCAGAGCAACTTATAACCGAACATGGCAGAGAAACAGTTTTTAATTTGTATTCAAATTAAAAATCTGATATTTTGCTCTGTTTTAATTTTGCAACTCTGTAAGCATTTGTAGAAATGTCATTACTTCAATTACTTCATTTTTTAAATATAGCAGAAAATATATATATATATATTTAAAATCATAAAAAATACGTCAGGAATTTAATGAAAAAGGCTCGTGTTTTTTCTATAAAATAAAATAGCGGCTTATTAGCAAATAATTTCATTTTTAAACTATGCGAAAATAAATTTAATGTTATAATTTTATCTTCCAATAATTATTTTATTAACGTGTTACTACATTTTTAGCCATTGAGTCTAAATTGTTACAGATTAATTTATAAGCCAAATATTTTTTTTGTGTAATAATATTATTTACATATAATAAAACGAAAGGTAAATTCGATAATGAAAAGAAGAGGGAAGAAAAAAGTTTTGCCACTAAGACGGCTCTCCTCAAAATACATTGCTAAACTATTATTTCTACATGTTTATTTTTACATTCTTTATCTTTCCATTATTATGCCCTTCGTTGATGAACACTTATGATAAATTACGTCTTGTATAAATATCTTTATATAAATATTTACGATGGCAATCTTTAGATTTTATAACAGGGGCTTTATCGTGCTTGAGAATGATATCACAATCTTGATCTTGATAAAAACAAAGTCAACAAAAAGATATTTCTTTATTTTGCACATTTCCATTATTACATTATCCAAAAAGGGATAACTATATGATTTTATGCTTACATTTTTCAGTTGTAGACATTTTGAGCCATTTTATGAGTATTTTTTGCCTCTTTTGCGATGCATAGTGGCGATAGTCCTCCTGACATAATCATGTGCATTGTTAAACTTTATTTTGCTTTATCTGATCAGGGACGTCATTTGGAGGAAGGATGGCAAGTAAGGGTATTTCCTCCCCTTGAGTTTGGCCAGAAAATGTATGTCATTTAATTAAATACTATGAAAAAAAATGTCTTATTGTCAACCCGTCACTACCGCATTTTTTATAAATAAATATATTTTATAAATATAAATACGAAAGTTAAGATTTACATAATTTTCATAGAAAAATCATTCAGAATCAGAACTAGGATAAAGCAAAGAACTATACAAGGGGAACTACGTGCACTACTACCTGACCGACCTGAGAAATTCTGAGGCTCGGGGCGTTTGCTGCTTAACGCCGCAGTAAAAAAATTAAAAAAGCGTACGCGACATTTCGTTTTGTAATAGCGCGCTAAATCCAAATTTCGCTTTCATCCCAGGGTGTTTAATCTGTGGAGGAGAGCCGAAAGGAGAACTCGCAATATAATTCTGGCTCGACGGGCCGTACGTTACGATTTTCCTAATACAAATTTATTTGCGCGCGGTTTGTATGATAAATCGTTTATCCGGCTTTTTCTGCGGCGAGCGTAAATCACACACGCATATTTATAATGGAACTTTCCTCTTCGCCCCGAATACGAAACTCGCACAGGTGACTTTTAATCTTCGACCATACTCCTTATAACTATCCGAACTCTATCTATAGTAAACAAGCGAGTAAGTATGAATAGCTTTCTCCCACACGATCGACGTAATTGGGTTGGAATCAAAGGAAGAAGCGAGCGTCTCTAGAAACGGTTCGGTCGTATTAACGTAGAAATTCGCGACTACTACGTAAGTAATGCATGTTTAAAGTCTCTCGAGCGAGCGACAGCGCTGAATTACTGATTAGACTAATATTTTTAACGAATTGGTGAGACGCGTGAATAATGGATTCATTCAGAGGAGAGGCTTTAAGCTACGCGAATTTAACTCGAACTAGTGAAACTATCGGATTCGAGAATGTAATGTATTTAATTGATATGAAAATTATTATAGATTTAAAATAAATATTGAAACTTGATGTTGTCATGATAACGCATTACATACAATTATATAATATTGATCAAATTATCATTAAATATACGTGTAATGCATTATTCTATATAAAGCGTCAGACGCTAGAACTACAGGATTATACAGTCGCATTATTCACGCAGCATCTTTATTCCCATTGCTGTTCCATTACATTCATTTGCCGCGTGAATAATACGACTATATAATTAGAGACCAGCGAGACGTTAATTTTGTATTGTTTTTTTCAATTTTTTTTTATATTTCTTGTGTGTGTTGCGATAGACCGTTGGCGTTCCATATGTAGTAAAAAAATTATAAAGACTTATAATAAGTGAAAATCAATTGAAGTACATTTAAACCAAATTTTAAGCAAGAAGAGAGTGCAAAAAACAATTATCCCTTCTCAGAAGTCAAAAATTCACGTCATAAGCAATAAAATCGTGCCGCAATCGGAGACCAAGATGTTTATTTTGTGTTGTTCTAGAATTTTTCATTGTCTCGCATTTCAAAACAAAATAAAAGAGCATTAAAGATCATGGATTTTAGAGCGGCAAATTTAATTCAAGACAGTATAAACGAATATTTCAGGTTTTAGAATTTTCTCAAAAAATCTCTTCAAAACATGTTCGTGAAATGTTTGACGAATCGCACGCTTCCAGAAACAAAGGACAGATTATAGAGTCACTCCTTTGCGAAAAAAGGTCACGCGTGTTACGCAACCGCTCACGCACGAGCGCGTTCCATCCGCGCGTAGAAGAAACAGCGTCGTAAATGAAATCGTATTAAAAAATCGATAGCGAGATAATTAATTAGGCAGGCGCGTGTCGCTCGAGATAGGAACGAGATTTTATCCGTGAAACGTCTTTTGCTAATTAACATCGGTACGATTCGCGTTCGGGTATTACGTGTTGGTAAATTAATTCGGGTTTTGACGTGTGGCTTTGTGATCCGAGGGCGGGAATTCGCCGCCCCGTTTTAATCATCTTTTCCTCTATAAATCTCGAGATTATCGCGACGATCCGATTCGCATTCCCCGCGTCTCCAAAAATTAATCATACGCTTCTCAATTACTCAGCGCGGTAAAAATCAATTACATATTCGCGAAGGAATTTTAAGTATTTCGATATTGCCAACCCTTCACTTCGAGTATTCATATACGCGCGATTTCATCAAAAGAGAAGAGAAACACTTCCATTGTTAACCTACGTATATCGGAATAATCTATAAGAATTTAGTATATACTTTTTCTTCGATTTAGAACCTGTATGTGCAATTTTTGTAATACTGATAACATTTCGTCGATCGTACCCGATAAAAACTGTGTTTCTTAACCTTTTTTGGACATGCTCCACCAAAGCATCTATAAAATCCTGATGTCCCCCTTTTAAAAAAAAAACGGTGTCCATAAAAGAGAAATATGAATAAAAGAATAGACAATTAATTCAGAGTACTGAGAAATAAATCATCAGGAGATTTGCGAAAAATACACAAAAGAAAAGTGAAGTGCATTATTTGAAGTCCTTTAAGCAATTCTAGTTCTTTGAATTTTTTTTCTTTATTTTATAAGTAAAACCCCAATTCAGCGCTTTAAAAATCCATATTTCCCCTATCATAAATTATACAATAGTTACCGATTATTGAAAAAAAATTATGGCTGTTTTAAATAAAAATGCACATAGTCAAAATTATTTTATAATCTGACTTACGTCATATAATAGCTATTTATTAATATAATATTTGCCAATTATAATACTACAAGTAACTTCAATTTTTAAGTTATTAAATACCTAACCTAAGTTCACTTTTATATAAACATATTAATTTTAATATGTTTATTTATAGAGAAACATTTAAGAAAAACTTCTTAACGAGTACTTAATTATTGTATTTATATTATATTAATAATTATGAATTGTATATATATATATATATTTTTACACCAGTTTCAAAATACATCAATGAAAATAAACTAATTAACAATATTTATATATACAAGAAAAATACTCCCCCGAAATTTTTTCACTTGTAAGTAAATATGTGAAATATTACATATACAACTCAGGTGTGTTTCAGAGAGTTTTTAAATGAGGTACTAATTTGGTCAATTTTAATCCTGAATTTTTTCAATAACAAATCATTTACAGCGCTAAAGCCGCATTTAACTAAATATTATATAACGTCGAGAACATACGGTTTCTTATTAAACTTGCCATAATTGTGAATTTTTTATGTTGAATAGTGATTTGAAAGATCAATTATTTATTTATTTTGCAATTTTGAGAGTTACATTTATGAAGGCATTCTGATTTTTTAAGATTAAATATAAACCTCATAAAAAACTATGTGGTTTATAGACATACAACCACTAAATTTAAATAGTTCATCAAAAAATAAAAACGAATAAGACTGCTATCGTTTTCTGATGAATCTCACTAATATTTTTCTATAAGCATTTTTCATGAAAATACAAAAACCCCAGACATGGGGCCAGATAATATAAAAAAAGAAAGAGAACAAGAAATGATCATAACTATACACAAAACGTCAGAAAGTTGAAGAGAAATTGCGGCAAAGAATACACTACAAAAACTTCAAAAATTGTTAGAGTTGAAGTTCATAAAAATAAGAATTGCTTCTAATAATCAAATAAATCTAATAAACAAATGTTTGGATCTCTTTGAATATAAAGAAAGAAAATCTAATTTTGAACAATTTTGCAAACTGAAAAATTTTCTAAAGTAAAATTTTTCAGTTCGCAAAATAAAATAAAAACGTCTTAGTATTGGTGAAAAACCGATGAGAAAAGCGAGGTTTGAATATTTCTTTAGCACTGTAAATTTCTGTTTATAAGATTTTTTTAGATCAACATTTCTGCTGAACTGAATCTTGGGCTTTGAATACCGAAACAGATATGATAGATTGTCGCTGGAAAATACCCAAATCATCTCGGAAAACCGGTGAGGATAAAATTTCCCAGAAAATGAAAGCCACTATACCAGATCTCTTTAAACTCCAGCTCGAAAGTATTTAAACTCTGATTTAGATAATAAAAAAAACAAATGGCGTTTATGTGGATAAATGTAGGGAAAATAATGAATCGTACGATAAGGAGTGGATTTACAGAAAAGTATTTATAATTGAGTTCAACGTAAGCTTTTATTCTCCTTGTAAAGTTATGTGCCAAAAAAGTGATGTACTGAAATTAAAAATTGATGCATCCAGCAATAAAGAAGAGAGATTTGATCTTACACGAATGCGTAATTTACATTTCAAAAACGACGAACAAGCAAGGAAGTGTCTTACAGATGATCAGCAAAAAGTAAAAGAAAATCCTGATTTTTACTTGATTTAGAAAAAGTGCTTCCGTATCCGATACTTTCCGTTTCGGTTGCTTATTATAGGCGAAATATATGTATCAATACAACATAGGTTGCTATATTTAAATGTATGTATGGGATTAGACTATAACTTAAAGAGTAAAAAATTTTAAAGTACTGTAAAAATGTGACTATCCAAAAACACGTAATAGCTTACAGCGATATTTGTTCAGGCTATAATCGAAACATCAAAATGGCACTAACATGGTTGAAAATAGTTCAATTTTCTAATAATAATATTAATATTGTAGATCATAAATTTTTAATATCGGAAATTTTTTGCCAAATTATCGTGATTTCGGCATGATAAAAACAAGACAAAAAACGAATTACTTAAACATCCTTTAACATAATTATGAGTTAATAGGACAATGTAGTAAAAATAAGTGATTTTCGGTTGATAGAATGATGCAAAAGGATTTTATTTGGACCAAAGAGTATCAAAAATACCGCCGGTGTATCTGTCTCTTGGCTAAAAACATAATGAATGCGTTTTTAAAAAAAATGCTTCATATAAGATGTTTTATGAAAGTTCCTAAAATGATGATACCGAATTCCAAATTTTAGACCTTTCACCCAAAAGAGGAAGACCAAAAATAAACGAAAGTATTTCCTCACTTCCATTGTACTCTACCAGCAGATCAATAACAGAATAAAAATTTAAAGATATGACAGATTTGCTATATTATATTCCACCAATTAACCATGAATATTTTAAAAATCGTACAACCCAAAATCCTACTTCCAGAGAATAAAAAAATATATGTTATAATAAAATACTTGAAGCATTATTAAAAATGTTAATTAAAATGGCTTATACAAATTTATTTTAAATGAAAAAGAAACTGTTTTATTATAATAAGTCAATTTTAATACGTTCGGTTTCATTTCAATCTTAAATTTTATACTTCCTTATAAGCTACATACAAAATTTATGGCAGCAAAAGAGCGTGCGTCAAATGAGCGCCGTCATATGAGCGCTGCGTCATAAGAACGCCTACCAAAGTAGCGCTGTAACAAAATAGCGTGCGTCAAATGCGCAGACAGTCATATAAGCGTTTGACAAAAGAGCGCAAAACTATTCGGAAAAAATCAAGTAATGAATATTTTAGGAATTAGGTATACAAAATATATGTAAATTGTGAGAAATTTACAAAAAATAAAAATTCACGAGATATAGGCGGTAAAATAATTGCCAGAGCATAATGACGATTAAAATAATTAGCCAATGAAAACATTATTATTCATTCATTTTTACGTACATACAAAAGTATGGTTCCCCATCCCCATACATACGATATACATATATTTTTACTAAAAAGAAATGCTGAATTTGAATTTATCATTAGATTTGTTCTGTAATGTTTCATTAAATTGACAAATAATTATCGACTCGACTTGCAATAAATGCGTACAGTTATAGGGCAGGTATATGGCTCGTCAGACTTTTTAAAAAAAATATTTTAGACAACTTTACTATATTGTGAATGTCGGCTTAGTACGATTATATAATCTATTTTATTAATTAAACGATTAATGTTTTAATCGTTTAATCTGTAAGAAAACACATATACATATTATTAACACCACACATATGATATATGTTTGTATATCGAAAATTTCCATATCTATGGTCAGAAATGAGCCAAGACGTTAGGTTAATTTAGTATTTTAATAAATTATTGTGTTTAGTATACATATACATATGTACCTATTAGTCATAATGGCTATTTTGACGCACGCCCATTTGTCCGCGCTCATTTGTGACGTTGCCGCAAAATTTATATGTCAAAATAAATTATAAATCTTGCAGATTATATAAATTTAAAAATATTGTGTTGCGTAATATAAAAATATTTTTTAATCAATTTAAACGCATACCAATAAATATCTCAAAAGGATAGAAACATGACTTAGATCACTATATACCTTATGGGCTCTTATTATTAATGATTTAAGAAAACAATGGGTTATACTCTATCAGGTGGATATTGAAAGCTCACCAAAATTATATTCATAACTTTCACTTTAACTAGAGCCGTGCGTTCAGTGAGCTTTTAATCTCAAACATTTCACTAACTTGTAGTCGATTATCTCGAAACGTACATTTTATATTTGTCCCTTAATGATATTCATGGTCTAGAAATATTTTTTGTTGCCTTTTCGGGTTCTGTGGCTCGTAATCAGGAAGGAAATCCATCGAGCATAAATAAAGAAAAAGCGTCAACACTAATGCGAAACGGACGTGAAAATTGTGCAAGGCCATTAGCGTCCATCCGCGGTCATAAATAAACGCATCGAATTTATATGAAATGCATTGTGCTTTGTGTGTAGCATTTTAATTTACGAGATCGACGTTAAGCGACATAATTCAAAAACTGTCATTTGTGCGCTTTAAAATACAAAAAGTGTCACAATCACTCCCGCTCCCACTCCTCTTATGCGCAACTTGATAATAAACTCGGTGCCGACTTTTTTTTCCAATGATAAAGCAATTTAAATCCCTCGGTTAATATTGCAGTCTACGCTGCGACTAGCGAACTATTTTTTATACGACAATGGACTAACTACGTGATTTGCTTACGGGTTTAGCGTTGCAGTGCAGCGATTATTAAGTTCAACGTTTAATAAAAAATATTTACCTTTTCAACGTTTAAGCGCAGCGGGGCAGTTACTGGACTTTACGCGACAACAATCAGTGCAATATCTGTGGAATGTTGAATACTTTTATGAAAAACAATGTAACATATAAGCTGTTCGTACAGTACGTTTATATTCATTTAAGGAAAGAAACAAATATTAAACGAGTATATATTTGTAGCTAAATACAGCAAAATGCTATATTTTAATAAAAAAAAAAATTTAAACCCCGATTCCATACTGCTGGATGGATTTCGAAAAATTTTAACCGTTGTTTAACACGCAAAGCGAGATTTGCTATACTACCTTAAATAATAACACCCTTACATACCTGTAGAGGTGATTAGATCCCTGCATTTACTAAGCCCTTGTACTATTTGTTAAAGTTTAAAGATTGCACGTTAAAAACACGCTTTAACGGTTTCCACGACGGTTGACGTTGTTGATAGTTGCTAAGGAAACATTGTATCTTCCTCCGTACAGAGTGTTATATATCAAGGAATTTTCCGTGAAGCATAGCAAGCTTTCCCGCTGCGCAGCGCAATTTATTGTACTATTATCTCGAAAGGGTATTTCTTAAGAAAGAATTGTTGATTTTTGTGATTTGTGATTAGAACATGGAGCTTTCAAAAATAATAAAAAATCATTAAGCAGCATATACACATATTATTTTGTAGTTTCATGCGCTGATCTCGTTTATACAACTATTAAAAAAATACTATGTTTTGCAATTATGATAAAATAACTTTTTTAATTTAACGTACCTTAGATTTAAATATATATAATTTTCTTTTGTTGTTTTAAAACACTCAATTGTTTTATTATTATAATATTATTATTCATTGCAGTTTTGAAACAATTATTTTCTATATTATTATTCTTTACTAGATTAACCCTTTTCGGTTTATAATTAATTTTATTTTAAAATTGCATAGTATTTCCAGAGCTACACAGTTTCATAAAATAGCCTATAGCATTTAATTTATATTACATATACAATTTTGTATTAATTGCAGGTGTTTGCTTTTTAAGCAGCAACATGATTTACTTGTAAGAAAATTATTCAATTTCGGTTTTTCTAAAGGTCTTACCAAGTTATATAAAACTCATATTCGTAACTTATATTGAGAACCGCAATGTTCCAACATAGATTACTGTTGTCTGTCGTTCATTAAAGATATAGATACGACAATAAATCATTTAAATTTCCATTATATGCGGACGAATTTAACATTTTCAAGAGAGTGCAGTCGAATTTCCTGCATAAGGTTCTCAATTCTCAATGGAAGTGGGGTTTAGATAACCGATTGCTTTTCAGCGTTATGGAATGTCACACAATTTCACTCCCATCATCTTCAATATTGCTTATATTAAATTTATTTAAACTTTTCTGTTTAAAAATAATATTTAAGTTACAATCTCCTGCACCATAATTTTAGAGGTCATTTAAACGACTATTTCACACATTAAAAAAAATATACAAGTCGTCTCGAAAGTAAGTTAAAAAGATGCGCGATAGACAATACGTTCTACCCTGCGCCAAAAAGGCTATTATTATTCTTACACATTTATTAACAATCGACGAAAGTTTTTTTATTTTTAAGGCGTAAAAATATTATGTTGGTTGTGCAAAAAGCGACGCAGTTGCCCCACTAACATCCTCATCTGCGATTCGCCAGAACGTCTTGAATCAGAATTACTTTTGTTCACAGGATAAAGACGGACAGACAAATAGAGAGAAACACGCGGATGCTCCAGAGACTCAATCCTAAGGAGTTCAGCATCATCACAAGATCGCATCACGACAGATCACAGCCGACAATCCAACTTTCAAGACCAGATATTTCGACTGCAAATGGCAACTACATTTCTATAAGTATGTGCTATTTTATTTAAATTAAACAAACTGTTTCTAGCTTTTCCTTAATCCATCTTTTCTACAAAGTCATATCCCTTCAGAATCAAAAACCGAAAGCCATTTATTTCTAATTATGTTTTTTTTTAAGTGTTGATTTCGGTATAAAATCTGTATTAATATAATTTATATTTTATTTTATTTTATTTTAAACCAAAATTATCTTGGTTTGTTAAATAGTAAACTGTAATTAATTAATTAATAAAATAATTAGTAAAAATACTTTATTTATTTTACTAATTATTTATACACTAAACAATATAATCAAAACATACATATAAAATATTGTATAAGCATATACTAATAAACCAAATTATAATTTATATATTAATGCATGTTTCTTTATTCCATTGAGGAAAACCGATACATGTTTATTTTTGCGAATTGTCCTAGGAATATTATTATTTAAATTAACCCCTTCGTACATTATTCCCCTGGCAGTTCTCGTTTTCGCTTACCTAACAATACTTAAATTTTTGCAACATCGTCTCTTCTAATTTATTAAGCATATATAATATTGTTGCACAATAATTAAGCTGGAGAAATTAATTTTTTTTATTTATACTTAACATATTATATTTCTCACACTAGATAGTATATTTATTTTTCCTCTATTTTTTTTAATTATGTAATTACAATGTTTCTAGAAAATTATATTTTTAAAACTCCTAAATATTTTATATTATTATCTATCATATATTTAAAATTATTAAACATAAATTTTGTTTTATTCTCATTTAGTACATAATTTTTCAATTATTCTTTTCGTAAAGAGAATGTCAACTTTTCCTCTATAAATAATTAGCTTAATAATTTAGACTGATGATAATTTTAAGAGACGGAACATGTTGTAGATTAGGGTAATAACTTAGGTTAGGTGCTTAATAATATAAATTAATAATGTATCACATATACAAATTATGAAAATTTATTCACAAATAAAAACTTAATAATTTTTTTAGAAAAAAAGTTATATCATTCTTAATTCGTTATTTAATTTATCTACAATAATGTAATAAATTAAAGTGTCGTATGCAAACAGATTTTTTATTATTTTAAATTTTTATAAAATATTATAAATATTACAATTATATATTATTAACAATAATGGTCCTAATGTGGACCCCTGTGGTACACCGTAAGATAATTTTTTTCTTTGAAATAAGCATAATTTATTTTAACATATACTCTTTATTTTATTAATAATTAGAATATTTCGAAAGTCTTATTGAAATTCAAGAAAACTGACACAATGATTTTGTTCGTATCCTTGGCCAACAACTAATCATTTGTCACTTTTTGTAATGCAGTCTTTATGGAATGTTTTTCTTAGAATCCCGATTATTGTTTACACATAATGTTATGTAAAATAAAAATCTCCTTTCATTACTACTTCTTATATAATATTACATTTCCCATACAAAGTAACATGTTAAATGCTCTTATTTCCGCAATTTTTTTTATTTTAGGTATAGGTATAATAGTAGCATTCTTTAAATTATCAGGTATGTTACATTCAGAGAGTGTTTATTTACTAAATATTGTAATTTAGTGCCAATACGCTATTTGCGTTAACACAGTCAGTTCGAGAGCTATCAATTTAAGCATTATTTATAATTGAGAAATGGCAAGTTTGGGTTTACACCTCCCACTATAAGCTCTAAAGCACAAGATACGGATATACGTTTGATATAATTATAATTACTCCTCTTTATATTTGAAACAAATTTATAGAAATTAAAAACATTACTATATTTTTTATATTTTTCAATCAATCAGAGTAATGATCGAACTTTAGAGCTAATAGTAGAGACGTAAACCCAAACTTGGCATCTTTTTTTCAATTATGAATAAGGATGAAACGGATAGCTCTCGAACTGATCGTGTTAACGCAAATATAGTATAATATTTCCCTTGTTTCTCTAATTATATTTACATATAATTTGTTTGTAACTTATTTTAAAGGTATTACTTTTAATTTTACATTAAATGTTTCATTATTGTTTTGCAATAATTTAATAATTTGAAGTATTGAAGTATACTCTATTTTTCTGCTGTAAATATTTCCAACATCATCATTAAATCACGGTTTTTAATTGAATCATTATTCTGTATTAAAATTACATGGACTTTTATTTTATTATCCACAATATTTATAATAACCATAATATTTATCACTATAAAAATAAAATATTTATTCAGCTACCTAAAATAAAAAAAAGCTTTATATATATTACTTGATATAAAAATGTCAAATCTAAATCTTAAAATGCATTATGCATTAGACTAAAAAAATAATTGTAGCATACATATTGTACAGTAATATATAGGCGAATATTTCCCATTATTCTCGTTTTTCGCCATTGCACATAATGCACGTACGATTCTATCCATATTCCATTTTCGAATTGCAGATGTTCTGATTGTGCGGAAATCTTTCTGCGGTCCAAATCGACCTCTTTTGCTACACATAAGTATCTAGGTTTAACATGTATCATAATGACGTATTTAACGCGTAGCACATGTTTTGAGTAGAGCAAGAAATATTTCGCTTTCCACCTAGGGTTTTTGTGCAAAGGGAGTGTGTGTCGGTGAAAGGATTAAACAGCGTCGGTTGCGGTCGTGATTATTTGGTCCAATTTCCCGAGATGCATAGGACGGCAAATAAACGCGACTCCCCGAGGCTCCGTGTGTGCGACTCACACTTTGGCCAAAGAAAAGAAAGCCTACCTCGTTTTCGTGCTCGAGAGACGCCAGCATAAATGCGGCCGCGAGCGACAGGGCTCGCCAACCAGTGCACGTTTAATACAGAATATTATTTAATTTTCATGAAAGAAAATTACCGATCGAGGGACATTTAAGTATGTTTGATAGATTAGTATATGTATATAAAATCGACTTTTTCGAGGGGTCCCAAATTTATTCTGTAGGGTGGCGTAGAAGTCGCAAACCAGTGTAAACAATTTATAAATTATTTTTTAATAGTAATTTATAATGAGCCTTTAAAATTATTCATGAACAGTTTCATTACAAAGCAACGAGCAGAAGTGATCGAAATATTTTTTACAAATCTAAAGTCAATTGTTGAAACTCAGCGTGCGTTTCATTACTGCAAACCGTCAACAAAAAATTAATGAAGGTCATGGAAATGCAGTGAAAAGAAGAGTATCATTTCTGTCAATTAATTTATAAATAATATTGATTAATTAAAAATGTCTTATTGACTTTTTTTGTTTTAATCAATATTTTAGAAATTATGGGGTAAACAAACCAGTTCGCGACTTCTGAGTCACCTTGTGCAAAAACATACCGGGGCTGTTTGAAAAGTTCTGAGAATTAGTTTATTGCGTTTTGTACCTTCATCTGAGCTAATCGATTTATACTTCTAGTGAAACACTGATAATATTAAAGTGAGTTTCTTGATGAAATATATTCTAAGGAAGACTTTGAATGAAATAAATGTAAAAGCTGATAACTGAGAACCATTTATAAGTATTGAACAGTCTTCGAGTGTTCATAGTCGAATATTTTTTACATTTGAATTTAGATGAGTCATAGATCCATTACCATACTTTCGAGTATGGACTGTTTTCTTTCAAGATTTAGAAAAAATCATAGTCGTCGATTTCATGGAAAATATAAAAACAATCATATTATTTTAAGCATTAAAAATATGGTTAAGAAATACAAGAAAAATAGAAAGGTCTTTAAATATAAATTAGTAAGATTACTATAAGATGTATAGTTGACACTACCAGCTATCTCTATTGTTGCTAGATAACTTATTGCAAAATTTATTATAAGTTTTAGGTCATAATAACGATAGTTTTGGAGAAACGAAAAGTGAGAGTAAATGTCATTAAAGTCATACAATATTTCAGAGAAAAGGGAGAAAGATTCTGTAACCAAATAATTTCGTTAGTATTTAGAAATATTTTACTGACTACCTAATAGCACATTTATCCCTAGATGTTAATATTAAAAATATTTTTTCAATTATATTATGCAACTTAAATAAAATAAGTTTAATAAAAAATACATTTATCATATCACTATATAATTGCTATTTTTGTTTTCCTTCAACATGCTTCTTGTTTTTCAAGTTTGTTTTTTTTGAAATTCAATAATAAATATTTTAAGTATACTTATTATATTTTTCTAATTGTATACGTATTAAATTTATAATTTATGAAATTTTAACCGCAGAATAAGTTATTTCTTATTCATGCGAATGTACGTAAATAAATAAAAAAATCACTACTGCTGAAAAATTACTCTTTGTTTGGAAAAGAAGCGGGCTCGACAGTATGTTCAATGCGCGCTAAGCAGACGAAAAAGTGAGTGAGAAAAACCTTAAATTTTAAAAGGGCAGGTAGCAAAGCCAACTGCTAAGCCAAATTTAATGATAAAAAAAAGCTTTTGTCAGTATTGTGGTAGAGCAAAGGAGTCGTCCACTATGAGGTGCTTGAATATGGCTGCATTATAAAGGCTGAAGTTTATTATGATTAGTTCAAGCATTTAAATGTTACAAAAAAACAAAGTGGCATGCTGTTGGCAATAGAAGACAACTTGTTTTCCAAAATGATAATGCGCGACCTCATTAGGTAAATTAGGATGGAACGTAATTTCTCACACGCATACTTACTTGACCTTGCTCCTTCTCAAAACTATCTATTCTAATCAATGCAACATTATTTAGAATAAAATATTGAGCAGTATGGCAGAATATTTTGCATAAAAATCAGCAATTTATTATTCGAACGGAATCAAAAAATTGATTGAAAGATGAAAGAAGGTTGTTTCCATTGAAGGAGATTAATTATATAATATAATTTATTAAATAAATGTATTTTTTTGATGTTCGATATTTTATTTAACCGGTGACATTTTCTTCCGGTACTCCTATAAATATATATTTATTGGAATTAATTTCAACGTAAAATAAATTTTAAAAATGATTACAAATCTAAAACCGTCTTTTTATGTTTTAGGCACATATGTCACATTTTATTGTTTATTGATAAAAATATAAAACATAATTATATATTTAATATTTGCTTTATTTTATAAACTTAAAAATCTTAATAACAAATACATATTTTTGAATTTCAGTTTTCATTGTAAGTTTTATTGAAAAAATAACACTTTTTGTTATATAATATTATGATATAATTCTGCCTCCGCCAAGAGGTTTTAATGAACTTTTTTTATATATTATAATTAATCTAATATAAGAAACTTTAAATGTTGTAGATTAAGGTTACTTAAGTTAGGTACTTCATATTATAAAAATGTATTACACCCGAAAATGATTAGGGACAAACAAATTATGAATCAGTTAAATTAAAAAAAATATTAGTTCTGCTTCGACTTCAGAGAATATATAAGTTTGAATTTTTTTGTTTTTTTTTTATTTCAAGTTCCGGTTGCGCAAAATATACAATATTAAAAAAAAATTAAAAACACATTTATAAATTATCTTGTACTAATTTTCAGCAAATTTATTTTGGAGAAGGTGAAGGGAAGCACTTGGGTCCTGCTTAGATTGTATGGTCCAGCATCATCACGAAATCAGAGACGACAATAATATAACTCGACACGCCAGTAAACTTTCCGACTTTAAGACCTGCTATATATGTGGTAATTTATATATATTTATAAAATATACTATAATATGCTTTTTGGTATCTATTTTTGAAAAAAAAATCACTTCTATTCATCATCAAAATAAAAAAATCAGTCAATGAAAATTACGTATATGCTAAAATATAATATTTCATAATTAAAAAGATTAAAAAAATTAATATAGTCACTATAATTAAGAAGACTGAAAGAACACAATTCTCGCTTTTATTATACCAGACGTCTCAGAACCAAATTGAGAAAGTAATTCTAAATCGCCTCTCTTTCTATTCGTCCCAATTGCAGGACTATTGAATTATATGTATTATATCTTGAGTCAAGGACTTTCTTGTCATTTTAACTTTATCCAAAGGAAGCCAAAAGTTGGCCATTCGGTAGTCGTTCTTATAATATTTTAATTTTATTAAGATTCATTTCATTTTCTGGGCATATTCAAAGAGCGTCCATATTTAGAATCCAAACCGTGCCGTCGTTTGTGCAGTGGTAATGCTTGGTTATCTAGCGTTCATATTAAGACTTTTCATATCAATATTATGTATTACAATAAATGAGAATCGATTAAAGCATATCTAAACCAAATTTTGACCAATAAGAGAGCGCAAAAAACAATTATCACTTCTCAGAAGTCAAAAATCCACGTCAAAAGCAATAAAAACGTGTCGTCGCCGCTGCAGTGGAAACGCTCGTTGCCGAGCGTTCCCACTGCAACGGCGCCGACACGATTTTATTGCTTTTGCCGTGAATTTTTGACTTCTGAGAAGTAATAATTGTTTTTGCGCCCTTCTAATGACCAAAATTCGGTTTGAATATACTTTAACCAATACTCTTATATCAGAAGTACGTAGTAAAAACGTTAAATATAGCTTTAATATTTTTAAAACATATTGTAATATCCAGACAAATTATGGAGCAATTTTATTTTTGCTTTTGCGCCCTCCTATTAACCAAAATTTGGTTTGAATACACTTTTATTAATACTTTAATAATAAAAGTCCGTAGTTATATCGAAAGGATAGATATCATGTAATATGAAGTACAGACCAACCATAGAGTAATATGCGAGATGCGTCTTGACATTAAATCAGTTCTAAAACAATAAATAATTGTAGAACATTTATTACGGTAAATTGCGTTTGTTTAATTTGTGTAGGCTAGGTTTGGGTTTGAACAGAAAATATATGTTTCGAAACTAGCAAATTGGACCTTTTAGAGCAGCATATAATTTATTAGTACCCGTTAGTTAATTTATATTTACGCTAGTAAAAATATATATTTACTACTAAAATTATTTTGATTTCACAAGTGAAAATATAACTACACTTTTAAATACACATTCACTGAAATATTTATACATCGCATGAAAATAATATATGTGGAATGTTGAAATCATATAATTTTACTAGCACCTGCCTTATAAATTATATTTTTACTGGTAAAAATATATATCTACCGATGATAATTTATTGCAATATTATTTCACTGAAATGACATATTTTCGGGATAGATTCGAGTTTTTTTAGAATCAGAGATATAAATTAATAAGGAGGGGAGGGGGAGGGAGCAAAATTTAGCAAGTCAGATCATAGTATTGACAGTGTTTTAAAATTAATATGATGTAAAATGTATAGTATTGTAGAAAATGACATGCATTTTTCTGGACGAGTTATAGAGAAGGGGGGGGGGGGCAAATGCCTTCACTTGCCTTTTCTCCTCTCAAGTGAGAGTCTCTATCTTAGGATCTTTATTATTAAATCAATACATACATATTTTAACCTTATGTAAATTACAAGAAGGATCACTGTAAATAATTTTCTAATTACAAATAGTGATAATATAAAATTCTTAAGTCTATTTATAGATAAAAATTTAGATTGGTATATCAAAATTGATAATAAATTATTAGTAATGTCAAAACATTTTTACAGGTTTCAAAATATATTATCGTTTAAAACTAGATTAAATATTTATTATGCACACATTCATAACACAGTATTTGTCTTACGTTTGAGGATTTACAACTAAATTTAAGTTGAAATCACTTTAGTTTATTCAAAATTGTGCTAAAAAAATATTAGAATTGCCATTTGATGCTCACATGAAACTAATAACTATTTTACCAAAATATGAACTAATAATGGTATCAAAAAAATGCCAGAGAGAAAATCGATATTAAATACTCAATATAAATTCAGAAATTCCTTAAGCATTTTCTGTGAATTTTGTCACAAATTCCTTAAAATATATTGCATTTAAAACCATTAATGATTTACCAAAATCAACTAGAAATATTTTCAGAGAAATTAAAATTTTTTTTTTAAAGAATTCATGCAACTTTAATGAAATAAAATTAACTCAATAATTAATACATATATCATATCATTTTATAATTATTTTCCTTATACTATTCCACTTATTTTTCTTATTTGTTCTTTTAAAATTAAATAACAAATATTTTATCTGTACTTATTTTATTTTTTTAAGCAAATTCGTATTATATTTAATATGTTAATGTATTAACTTGTAACCGCAGATTAAGTTATTTCTTACTCATGCTGAATTACGCAAATAAAAACAAATGTCATCATCACTTTCTCAAAACCAGTTATGCCATATTAATACCAGAGATTAAATATTGTATCTTATACTATCATGGATTAAAGCATACAATGTTCCGGTTGAGCTATATAGTGTAAGTAGTTATTGTAGACTAAATTAAAAGCTAACAATGGGTGACTATTTTATTATTTGCAAACTATTTTATATTATAGCTTTTAATTTAGAGTTTTTATTCTAAATAAAATTGACTCTGGATCATAAATATGCCCTTCATGCGTAAAAAAGCATTTCGAAGTCAGCTCCAAAATAAATTTGAAGATATGTTTTAGAAACGGAAAAGTTGACGATCGCCGAATGCAGAGATGCAGCGCGGTCCGATAAATAATTCCCGGGGCGAAATGACTTGTGCATATTTTATCGGTAGCGCTTTTTGTGACGTACTCGTTGCAAGGACGCCTGCGAAAAACAGCTATCGTGATGTAAATTAAAACGCGATTTCGTCTCGGAAGTTTCGGAATTAAACATTTTTAGATGCTTAGCTGTACAATACCCGCGAACAAAAAAGTACAATGCGGCCGACGCGAAACGGGAGGATCTCCATTTTTGGTTTTTGCTCGGTCTGGATTTACAGTACGTCCATTACGCGAGCAAACCTACCGGTTAATACATAATAAAAAACGAAGAAAAAACTGAAATTACTTTGCGCTGCTCTTAAAAACGCGCGCGTATGTAACTATAATACTAATATAAAGTCATCTTTTGTACGCACATACCTCCGAGTCGTAAAGGTACACAACGCGCATAAATCGTATTCAGCATTTTTTTTTCATAATACAGCATAAAAGAAATATGCTTTTGTTACGCAACGAGCCATTTCAAAAGGAAATTTATTCTTCTCTAGTCGTCGACTTCATGACTGTTGTTAGATTGTTGGAACATTGAACATTGACAACTTTATTGAAAGACTGAAGGCGTCCTTAATTTAGTTACACTCTAATTTTGTACAATAAATAAAATAAATCTATTAGTGTTTTTTTTTCAGCTTATTTAATTAATTTTGCACGATTAAACTTATAAATATTTTAATAAATATATATCTTAAGAAAAATATAATATGTACGAATAAAATATTTATTATTACATTTTAGAAGAACAAACATATAACAATAAGAAACATGGTAAAAGAAAAATTAAAATTATATGTTGATATAATACATGTATTATTTATTTACCCAATATTATTTGATTGAAGTTGCATTAATTCATAAATATTTTATAATTTCCTTGCAATTATTCCTAGTTGATTTTAGTAAATTATTAAAGGCTCTAAATGCAATATATTTTGAGAACTTTGTGCCAAAATCATCGACAGATCTAATTTCTTTTTTAAAACCATTTGACTGAAGCCAGTCTTTCATGGTGAAGCTCGGCTTTAATGTGTTTAATGTTAATGTAATATTTTACCTTTTTTTTTGTATCTATTTGCCTCAAGGACCAACCAAAAAAAATGGCGAACAACACTGGTGAACCCCTACATGACCAGGTCGAGGACGAGAGCGGCAGTTAGTCTCCGAGGATGAAGAATGACAGACTCTTCGAAATCTCAGACGCTCACATACAAGTAAGATCGCGATGGCATCCGTAGCCAATATATGTATATATATATATATTCTTTCTATATTTCGGTTGAAAGCAAAGGTGTTTTTTACATAAAAAGCCATTTTTTCCGCTAGTGGTTAGAAACCCTTTGCTATATATTTTGCTAATCCTTGAGTGGGTGCATCAACCACACTGACAATTGGTCTTAATGGTAACCCTGTTTTATGTATTTTAGAGAAACCGTAAAAACATGGGGTTCTTGATGAGTTCGTGGTCTTGTAATAGATGATTCTTTTTTTTTTTGTTTTTTATGTGCTTTATCATCTAGTAAAGCTCTAATTTTATTATCGTATTCGCATTGACTTAGCACTACAGTATCGTTACCTTTGTCGGCAGAGAGAATTATCAGATCTTTGTTGTTTTAAAGTGATTTTAATGTCTGTAATTCTTCCTTTGACAGATTTGTTTCGGCAGCTTAGCGTCACGTAAGATTTTGCATACGTCTTGACGGATTTCTTCCGCTACCACCGGTTTTAATCTGTCTATAGCTGCTTCTACGTTGATGATGATATATTTCATTGGAATATGTTGGGGTGCTACTGCAAAATTAAAACCTTTTGAAGAAACTTATATTTCAGCATCATCTAAGGGTTTGTTGCTAAAATTAAGTATCGTTGATATGCAGTGATCTATTTTATCGACTGTATTTGGTATAAAATTTAATTGATCGTTAATGATCGTTAATAATGAATTAACAATTTCCTACGATTCCTATTCTAACTTTGTTTCCAGTATGGTTTTAAATTTTGCTGCTTCTGTTTCATTGCAATGTGGAAGACGACGCTTGTTTCGGATATCTATTCTTAGTAGACCTTGACCGGCTTTGTATATCACTGTCACTTTGTCGACCTTGAACCGTAGTTTTAAGTTGTAAAAAATTCGGTATAAGTTTTTTGTCAGGACACTTTTTCAGAAACACTAGATCACATTTGTTTTTGGTCAGTTTTGGATATTTTCGAATGTTTTTGTAAAATTCCTCCCCATAGAGGTTTATAATATGGATTTTTAGAGTTTAGCGAGAATTGCATGTGGTTGTTCAGATCTGAACAACCACATGCTGGGCTTTGCCCACACCGGATGTTCATATTCTCAATTTTCCCCTGAGGATGGCTGGGCGAATCTGGCCGAAACGTAGGGACCATGATTCCACACGGAATCAAAAAAGTACGCGGAGTAATCCGACTCCTAGAAATATTAACCATATATATATATATATATATATATATATATATATATATATATATATATATATATATATATATATATATATATATATATATATATATATATATATATATATATATATATATATATATATATATATATATATATATATATATATATATATATATATATATATATATATTAAATCTCGGGATTCATCGCTATTTATGCTTACTTGTATTCTATATTTCGGCCGTGATTTTCTGGCCATGATCACGAATAGTTTGCGACTGCCGCTCTTGTCCTTGACCTTGTCATATATACTCTTTCCGGTGGGGCATTATTAATTATAATAATTAATTGTCCATTTGTCCTGGATGAGTAATTTGTGTCTGTGTTAATGTTTTTGTTTAATGGTGTGGCAATTAGGCCGGTGACATTTTTTTGTGATTTTATTTTTCGTAATGACTCTAAAACCGGAATCCAAGATTTTGATAGAATGCTACTATCATCTCTTTTGTTTATAGTGATTTTTTTGTGGATTTCTATTTCGAGTGCTTCTCGTTTCGTACGAACTAAAGGATTTTTTGTATTAGCTATGGGTTTTGTGCTGCTAAAATAAATTTTATGGTCTTCTGTAAAACTGTTCGGCTAAAGTAGAATTGCTCTTGAATTTTTTTACATCATTTTTATGTTCGTTTTCTCTGTGTGCGATGCGTCTGTTAGATTGTCCAATGTAGATTTTTTCACAATCTGCACATGAGATTTTGTATACCCCTTGGGATTCATTTTTCAGATGATCTTTCCCGTTAGGAAGTATTGAACGAATTTTGTTTTTGGACTGAAAAATAGTTCTGATATTGTGCTTCGTTAGGGTTCTTCCGATCTTTTCTGTTACCCCTTGGATGTATGGAAGACGTGCATGTCCTATATATTTTTTTTCAATTTTCTTTGTTTTCTTCATTGTTTCTTTCAAGTTTTCTTTTATAAAGCCATTTGATTGTAGTGCTATTTTCACGGTTTTTAGTTCATCGTCGATATGTTCTTTGTCGGCTAATATTTTAGCTCTATATAATAGAGAGGTTGCTACCGATTTGATCTGTGCCGGATGGTGGTGGGAATTTGCATGTAGATACCTATTGGTGTGTGTACTTTTTCGGAATACTGTGTGTCCTAGATATCCGTCTTCTTTTATATGATTAGTGTGTCCAGGAAGGGTGAAATCAATATGTCAAACCGACATGGCGTATCAGTTAAATTATGTACGGTAATTTATGCAATTTTCTCTAAAATATTTTTTATTCTTATTTAAAAATATACTCTGACATTAAACGGTTTTAGACGTTCCACGCTATGCAGTGTGTATATCCATTCTCGTTTTGTAATCGCGGAGTATAAAAAACTCAAGTGGCAGAAGCTATTTTTATTACAATCGCCTTTTGAAATCGTGATTTATACTCGCGGTTATTTTAAATAAGGATGAAAATAATTACATCTGTGTCGGGAATTCTCGTCTCGCGGTTGATTAATCTTGGCAAAAAGCGAGAGATAGATAGAAACGGGGGGAGAGGAGATGGGAAGAGATGGAGCGGTGGTGGTGGATAGATAAAGGCTCGCGAACAGACAGACAGACGGAACCGGAAAATTCCCCGCTCGAGATGTAAAGCGAGAAAAAATCGCGGAAACGTGTCGGCCGTACAAAGTGCGCATTGTGAGCAACGTGTTTTTCCGCCTTTGTACCCTTACACCTCCTTTTTCACCTCACAATTCAACCAGCTTTTTCGGCACTCCGACTGCCGCTTTTAATTATTCGAATGGAACGGATCGTTAATCGAATTAGAGCGTTCCAAAATTAAGCGTCTAATCTCTCCGGATTGACTTGAAAATTTCGATAGGCGTGTAAAATGGTTTCACGACAAAAGCTCCACGGATTTTTGGCACAACGACAAAAGATCCAACTAACCATTGATACACACAGGATTATATCCAACGACATAAAATTCACGAAATCGAGGGGTGACGAAAATTTGCTTATAAATTACCGTAAAAATATTATAGTTGTGGTAATCGCAATACAAAATGTTCGTTTGCGACCCGCCATCACTTAAATGCGGTACAAAAAGGTGACGTTGCGGCCCAAAAGCGATTCTATTTAGCTGGCTAACAACATGTTTTAATAGTGCGGCACAGGAAAGATCTGAAGATTTGCAAACGACGAGCTTAATAATTCTAATGTGCTCCGGTGATTTGAAGCACACGTGTCCAACCCGTGTCTAGTCCTTTGGTGTATGTTATTATTTTACGTGAATGTGCATTGAACGTAAGTAATCTGAGAATTTTAATAATACATGTATAATCAGATATGAAACTCAAATGAAAACATATGCCAGCAAACAGAACGATAGACTAGTGGTAAAGTCAGTGACTAATGCCTTTAATATCTGGATTCGAATTATATATGGATCCTAGTGTTTTTCCTTTGCTGCCTTGTCTGGGAGATTAGAATTAGTTATTATTATATAATTATAGCTTTGATCGATCATAACAGATTAGATTTTACTAATCTCATGATTAACCTCACTCATTTAAAGACTTTGATTTCAGTCTGGTGTCTTTCTTTATACTTATATAGTATAACAGTTGCTGTTTATTTTTCCCCTGCTGTATCGCATTTTGCTACCACCTGTCACTTTACAACGAAAGATTGACAATAAATAAATAATGATTGTAATGCGATTTGTTAAATTGTATGTTCCTAAAAAAAAGTGTCATTCATATTTAGTATTTTATTATTAGTATTTCAATTTTTAAATATCGTAAAATTTGATTTCATATTGCTTATTAGCGATGGAATTGGATATTGATGTGTTTAATTTCAGCTACGAGGAGCTGGTCCAATTTATATCATTTAATTTTATATTTTATGATTTTTTATTGTTTCTTTCTATGTATTATTTTTGTGTGTTTTATCGTTATTATATCTAATGAAATAATACTATGTATTGTTTTTTGAGTATAATGACGCATTAGGGTAACTAGTTAGGTCATGTTTGTCTTAATTTAATTTAATTCAATAAATATGTGCTCTTATAAAATCACTCTGTAGGGCTTGCTATCATCGCAGCTTTTCTAAGGTCTTTAAGCTTAAACCAATATATAATAGAAATAGTGCGGCAATTAAATTAAATAAATTACATATCCATAAGTAAAGCAAAAATAAATCATAATTGTTTACATAGCAATTTTTTTTTCAAAAAAAGACTTAAATTTTATTCTGTAAAAAAATTTCTTTCAACCTTTCACCAAAGATTAGGTAAATTTTAAATTCCTCTTCTATAAAACATTTTAAAGAGAAGCAAAAAATTTATTGCGAAGTAAATGTTCTGAAGATTTAAAAAATGATAATCAGGTGGTACAATATCAGGTGTAGAATTTCAAAATCAAGCTCCCAGATTCAACTTTGTTTCGAGATTATTACAAGCGGACTTTATATTCACATATTTTGAAAATATGTCAATCATGATTAACTTGTAAAAAAAAACTATTTTCTGCTTTTCTTATTGTCTCATGAAGCTATCCTCTAATTATTTGACCAATAGGTGTTAATTCCTCAAGTATGAAACTCATTTTAGAACGATTTAATATAAAGTACCTCAAGGATCCAACTTGAGTTATTGCTAATAATATTATTAATGAATGACAAAAAAAGACAATAAATCGCTAATTTTTTTACTATTATAAAAATATGATAGCTATCATTATTGATATTGCTACTGACTTTTATATAAAAGTTGTAGTCAAAGTGTATTCAAACCGAATTTTGGTCAATAGGAGGGCGCAAAAACAATCATTCCTTCTCAGAAGTCAAAAATTCACGTCAAAAGCAATAAAATCGTGTCGACGCCGTCGCAGTGGGAACGCTCGGTAACGAGCGTTCCCACTGCGACGGCGTCGACACGATTTTATTGCTTTTGACGTGAATTTTTGACTTCTGAGAAGGAATGATTGTTTTTTGCGCTCTCCTATTGGTCAAAATTTGGTTTAGATGTGCTTCAATCGATTCTTAGCTATTTTAATATTGTTGCAAAAAATTTACTACATATTGCCATATGGAACGCCAACAAAAAAAATTCGCAACACACAATAGTCTAGTTTCCGAAACTCATTTTAAGAAAATATCTGGATATTGTAATTCGTAATATTGTTATAAAAAATCTTAATATGCACGCTCGTTTCTGAACGCTTCCACTGTCACAGCCTTGACACGATTTTATTGCTTTTGACATGGATTTTTGACTTCTGAGAAGGAATGATTGTTTTTTGCGGTCTCCTATTGGTAAAAATTTGGCTTAGATGTGCTTTAATCGATTCTTAACTATTTAAATATTGTTGCAAAATATTCACTACATATTGCCATATGGAACGCCAACGGTTTATCACAACGCACACAGGAAATAAAAAATAAATTCGCAACACACAATAGTCTAGTTTCCGAAACTCATTTTAAGAAAATACCTGGATATTGTAAGTCGTAATATTGTTATAAAAAATATTAATATGCACGCTCGTTTCCGAACGCTCCCACTGTCACGGCCTCGAAACGATTTTATCGCTTTTGACATGGATTTTTTACTTCTGAGAAGGAATGATTGTTTTTTGCGCTCTCCTATTGGTCAAAATTTGGTTTAGATGTGCTGATTTTTAAGTCGTAATATGTTGCAAAACATTAACTACATATTGCCATTTGGAACGCCAACGGTATATCACAACGCACACAGGAAATAATAAAAAAATTGCGCAACATACAATAGTCTAGTTTCCGAAACTTATTTTAAGAAAATACCTTGATATTGTAAGTCGTAATATTGTTATAAAAAAAAATTGATATGCACGCTCGTTTCAAATATTAGTATGAATGGTACATAATCGAGCGTTTCCACTTCGACGGAGCGATTTTATTGCTTTTGGCGTGGATTTTAAGCAGCATGTCATTTAATGAAATAAAAATATTAAAAAAAACTACCACTAACTAGCCTACTTTTGCCTCTCTCTCTCTCTGAAAAAATCTAAAGTGACATACTTGTGTGTGTATGACTATTTCGATTCAATAAAATATCAATACATATTTATTCTAATTTTATTATATATTCGCACATTTTTTTAAATTTTTTTAATTGAATACTATTTGCGCAAAATACACAAGGAAAAATACCCAAGAACCGGGTAATAAACTTAGTATTTGGATGCCCTAATATACCAGTACCTGAATATGCCAATGGTGACAGAAGATATATACAAGATAAATATATTATTTAAAGAAAGACTGACGAACCATCAAATCAGTTTGCAGAGGATTTAAAATAAATCCAATAGAAAGAAATATTATAAAATATCCTAAGTTGCGAAGTAAATCGGACTCATAAGGAGTGATTACAAATTTTTCATTTACAATAAAAAAATCACATGTAAATAGATTAGGAACATATGAAACATTTAACTTAATTTATTTATCATAGTGAAATAAAAGTTTGATAAAAAAAATCGTAGGACTAATTGAAAGCGGTTCTACGACCTTCTTAATGGAGTCCGTTTTTACTTTTCAGGATTCTCCACGTAAAACTTGTGGCAAACGTTCTCGCAGAGATACGTGATATTCTATACATTAAATACATTTGAATAATGAAAGTTTCACCGCAGAGGATGATTTAAAACGATCGTCAATACTGACATTATCAAATTGATGAAAACTGTTGTTTGTGAGAGGAATAAATAGATAAATAAGAGTGGATTGAGTGCGCACACTTTATTTAAATTATAATTAAATACATAGTATAGCTAGAAAAATACGCATATGCGTAAAATATGATAGTAATAAAAGCGAACGCGTAAGAAGATTAATGAAAGCAGAAAAGTTACAAATTTGCGCGTGTATGAGAATCTGAATTCTCTCGATCGCTACGCAACGTATAATACTTATACCTAATTCGTATCAGCAAAAAGAATAAATTAACGTAAATTGCCCTTTTGCATTGTTAATAATCAGTGGATAAACATCGACGAGAGGAGAAAAGTCGATTCGTTAGGCGATTTTACGCTCGATAAAATTAAAATAAAATATTTCCAAATATCAGCTAAGAATACCTGAAGAGAGGATTGAAAGGAAAATAAAAGCGAGCCGCCGTTAATTGATTCTCTCTATCGGCGCGTTCAGTTCGACCGCATGTTCTATTTTATCAATTACCGACGTTTCTTTTCATATGGAGGAAAAAACCGACTTCTTTTCACGATATTCGTTCGTATTGTGTTCGAGGGTTTTATCAATTCGACGAATTTCCAAGGCTTATCTTATCTAAATTATAAAGAAAACGGGAAGAATCGAGGCGGTTAGGGCACAAGTGGTGTAAAACGCAAAATTTATGGATCTAGAAAAAACCCGCGTTATTAGTGCCTCGGGGGAGTTTTGTATCCAATAATATATGTTATACATATACAGAATATAAGGTTCAATGTTTTTTTAATGTATAATATACTATTGAATAGTACCAATATATTTTTATTTTACGTCTTGTTTATTTTTTAATTTTAATTATAATATTGAGTACGTTCTGATATATTAAAAACAGACTGATGGCTAAAATTAATTTCTGGATTACCTATGACTATATATAATATTTAGAAATTATTCATAAAATAGTTACGCTTCGGATCTTAAGCGGAAGATATACGAAGCGTAGATGCAATATATCATGAGTTAATTGTAGATCTGGTCAGATAACGGTCCGAGTTTAGATATCTTCGAAATTGGTTTAATTCGGCCAAATTGCCCCAGCACTCGTTTTGTTAAACGAAACTGTTTATTTTATCGAGTTTGTTTATTAAAAACTCCAAGCCTACGAGTTAATGTATGCAAAAGCAATATTTTTTTGATAACAAAAGTTATAACGAACCAGAGACTGACGTAAACACCGAAAAGTTTACGAACGGCGATTCTCTCCCTAATCAATATGTAAAAGCCGAAATGACCGGAAGTTAAAAAAAAAGCAAATTTACGATATTATGAAGGCACGCGTCAAAACACAGTAAATAACGTTAAATTCGTATCCCGCGAACGATTGAATTATATCATTGTCGTTATCTCGCACTTTGATGCGATGAATGAAAGCTCAGCATCTGGCCCTCGTCCAATTTACGTTACATTTTCTTATAAAAATCTTATTTGTCAGCTTGTGTAAACTAAAATATATTACTGTACACAACGGTAGGAATTTAAAAGCGTAGGAGAAAAACTTCCAAGAAAATGCGCTTCCGTATATGGTCCGTTGCGATGTCACAAAGTCGTTAAACGTCGCAAAAAGTCGCAAAAAATTACGCAAAACACTTGGGTTGACAGGAGAGCGATAAAAAAAGAATGGATCTTAAATTATTAAAAAAAATATTATTGCTTTATTGATGATAAATCCGTTGTTCGGATCAATCTCTACGGCAGATTTATAATCTACGAAAAAAACGCATATTAACTCAAAAAAACATACATTGAGTCACTACAGTATTTTTTTATTGTATGATATATGATTTAAAATTTGTGTTAAATGGTAAAATTATGGTGACTGATCCGCGGATGAGGTACCGCCGGTATTGAATTCCCGTCGAGGTCCGCCAAAGAATGTGGCGCCTTCCGCCGCCGCTACATCTCTTATCCGATTCGGTCAGTTTAAAGCAGACATCAAATTTTTTTGTTTTTTGTTCCGGTTCAAATAAAAAAATATATATCGGTTCAGTTCTTCCGGAATAAATATCAGTTTATATGATTTTCAGAATATTTATTAATTTATTATTTTGCTAAATTATTTTTTTAAATTTGTATCCTGTTAATAATGCGATTGATTCATGTGTAATTTTCGTTGTGAGAAGTTGCATTGTGACCAATATTCGTGTGAGCAATAGTCCACGTGAGTAATCTTCCTGTGAGCATTTGTCATGTGAGCAATTATCACCGAACCAAAATAAGAAATATATGTGTTTCTATTGTCAATTCTTTACTTCTTTAAATCTTTTCATCGAATGTTTCAGTATACTTTATTTGCGTTAGCCAGGCAGTTAGATAGTTATCCATTTCATCATTATTCATAATTTATAAAGAGCAAGTTTAGGTAAATGACCCTACTATTAGTTCTAAAGCACACGATACGGATATACGTTCGATATATTTTTTTAAGACATTTATAGAAAAAAAAATCTATATATAAAAAAAAAAAAATTCAAATAATAGGTGCGTAGACCTGAACTTGCCACCTCTTTCTAAATTATGAATAATGATGAAATGGATATCTCTTGAACTGACTGTGTTAACATAAATATATGACTGTGCTTGTTCATTTGTGATTGAAACTAATTTCTCTAAAAATTATAATTTTTTACAAATATATTTCAAATGTTGCACAATTTGCATTTTTGTGACATAAACCGATATTTTTTTTGGTCATGGTATTGGTTTTTTTCAGTTCCGGTTCGAGGCCCTGATTTTAAGCGTCCTTTTCCAGTTTTTTATGCTTGAATGTACGAGTTTTATTATTATTTTAAAATTATTATTCACTTCGATGTAAATAATATTTTCGATTTATTATGGAAAATGTATTTGTGTATATAATATTTAAGTTTTAAAAAAAGGATAGTAGTATATTTTAAATTCTAGAATTTAAGAAATATTTTTAGAAAAAATCTGCTTTTTTAATATATTGCATCTACTACAATTTTTAACAAAAGTACCGTTGCACAATTGTCGAGTTCATCTATTGAACTACTTCTTTATTTAATGTGAGAAAAGGCCGATTTGGCTTGTGATAAATCGTTTTAACCATTCAAGAAAAAATAGGTTTCTTTGTTAAAATAAGGCACCGTGAAAAACCACTTTGCAGATAAAATCATAAGGTACCAATAATCAGAAAGGATTAATATATCCGCCGCTTTGAGAAGGGATAACCTGTGCACTCGAATTTATTCGCGAAACAATTGTTTCTGACCTGTCTTGGTTACAAACGGCAATTCCTTTTTAAAAACTCGCTATCCTTCTGTAAATGGCCGTTCCACTAAAACATCAAAATTTACCACGGAGGGGACCATCAATATAAATACTAAAAAGTGGACAACCAGTGACTTCACCTCAGACAGTTTATCTGAGGAATACCTCTCAGAGATTTTCTCTGACACTAATGGTATCCACATCAAAGAGTATATTTAAAAACATTTTATTCAAACTTTTTTTATTAGAATTACCTTTGCTTTGATTATAACCTAAAAATATTTTAAATTATTAAATTTTAGATTGTACTAGCCGACACATTGTGCGCGCTATTGTAAAATTATTATCGATAGTTTCTCTCAGAGTTTAAGGCCAAGTTAGCGATCCATCATTCCTTTTTTGTATTTAACCCAATCAGAGTCGCAATTCTTCGGCAAATCTAGATTCATCACCTGCGATCGCGCGGAAAATCGCGATAAAAAGCCGCGTTTGTCTCCGTCCGCAAAATCGATCGTTTTCACGGGCTGCGTATCGTACGACCCGTTAAGCAACGCACACTTCATATACGAAAACAAACGACATAGACCCGAAATCGAGACTTGGGCTTTTACTCAAATTCTGACCTCAAAGCGTAAGTCGTTAATCAACCGGATATTAAAACTTGTAACGACGCTGTCGAGATTTTCTATTTGTAATGTTTATCGACCCGACGCTATGGGTGAAAAACGGTTCGTTTTATTCAAACACTTTGATTATTTCACCTTATGTAAGGCGAAATTTAATAGAGATGCAATCGAGCCTTTACAGTAATTAAAAAACGAACGTAACCCACTGCGCAAATATGTTATTTTCAGGAACGTAGTATAAATCAGCTGTCGCAAACTGGTAGTCCGCAGGAAAATCTAATTTGTATTTTTTACGGTGTATTCATAATAAAACGAAAATTATATTCTGAGAAATTATCGATTTTAAATCACAATTTTCGCCTTCATATTAAAGAACTGTACTAAAAAGTAAAAAGCAATGGAGTTATCTTCACGTATAATGCATGTTATCTATCTCCATATTTTCAACATGATAATTTAGATATCTGGTCAAATTCAATACCCGGTTCTCGGATATTTCCGCTTATATAAACCGGGTATCCGGTTCAGTTCCGAGTAATTTTTGTTCAATATTGTGTACTTACACAGAGCTATAATTTATAATATAAACTAAAATATTTTGCTCAAATAGTATTTATTTATAAATAGATATATATTTAATTGTTACTATATTATATATTCGAAATATTCATATATACACACAGGGACGATTTCTAGAATATCATATTTTTTTAGAAAGAGGGGGGGGTAAAAGTTAGTCAATGATTGTTTTCTTAATATTTTAATTTCATCAATATTCATAGTATTTCATTAAACGACATGCATAAATATATTTTGCTAATCCACAAACAATTTTTTTTATCTTATTTATAAAAAAATATTATATTTCACCTAATAAGCTTCAAAATAAAAAATAGTTTTTACAATACAGAGATCATTTAACCAGCTGACATTTCAAAATCAAATCAAATAATGCAAAGGGTTTAATATTAACAGTGATTTTTTTGTCGCCCGATTATTATGTCCAATGATTGTTGAGTCTATTCAATGCCAGTCCATTGAGAGTTACCCTTTGAATATATTATACCATTGTCGCAATTAATTTAGCATGTTCAATATTTTTGTACGATATGTGAGACGTATAAACAAAAAATTAATATATTTGCTTCGCAAGCAAGTTTTTAACAGAGAAATGACTGCGCCATCGCAGCATTACGGCATATTTTTTATGATAGGGATGGCTGGCGAAGTGAAAACAAAAGCAGGTGTTGCATATATGAAATTCGTGTTACTATTTGTACATTTTTATCTATATTCAGATATATTTTACTCAAATAGTCCATGAAATATGCTCCTCTAAGCATAGGGGTTAAATATTAGCAGTAAGTTGCAATAATTAGATTTAAATAAAAAACGCATTAAAAAAATTTTATCAATGCGTGTTTTAAAAAATAAACATTTTTTATTGTAAAAAATGCAATGTTATTTTTTTGTTATTGATTATTTAAATATGTTGATATGTGTTGAAAAATATTTTTTTATTGTTGTAACAACTAAATATTTTGGTTTTTTATTATCTTAATTCATTAGAAATACACTAAAAAAGTTTCATTTTTTTAACACATATGTATATTATAATTTATTTAAAAAACGCAAATCAATATTTTTAAAAAAGTTGAATATATCAGTATAAATTATTTGGGACTATAAGGGTTATTTATAACTCAAATTGAATTAATATTACTTTTGAAATGAGAGATTAATATTTAGGTATTCCAAAATAAATTAAATGTGCAATAATATATTATAAATAAATCACAAATCAATCATATAAATTTGTTTATTAAAAAAATATGTCTCATTTAGAAGAAACAGATTTATATTTTTTTACGCGTTCTGTTTTTTCGGATAATCGTAACTGACAAAAATAATGAGTTATATATTTTATTGAAATAAATTGGCCCTTGGTATAAAAATTTCAGTCAATCAAAGACGATGTTGTTCGAGATTTATTGTTCCAAAAAATAAATACATGGCGCCAGTATAATCGAAAATATTTTTTTTATATAATGAAAATAAATATTTAAAATATCGAAACAATAGTTACCGGGGTATTTTGCTAATCAATAAACGTAATGAATCATTTTTTGGCAATTAATTGAAATAATAATAATAATTTCGGCATTGACAGTTTTCTTTTCCGGTATTATTACAATCCCTAATGAAGAATAAACAGAATATTCGATTATGAATCAGAATATTATACAATTAGCGATTGTTTAAATATATAATATTATTATATTTTTATTTTATTTTTAGAATCTTATCTAAAATACATAATATGGCTATAAAGCGGCGAGGATAATTTGTGAAAATAAATCGTCGTTCTTATTGTCGCCCGTTGATACGGCATTAACCGAGAGAGAGGAGATAAAATTAGATATTGCATACATTTTTCAAAGACGAGCGCCAACCGCCTTCTAAAATATGTATGAAAGCATTTGTGACATCGTAAATAACCTTCCGAAGAAGGGATTTCTTTATTATTTCGCCCCCCGACGAGAATTAATTATTAAACAGCTAATGCCTCGTTTCCGACGCAAACGATGTTTTTTCTACTTATTCACAATTGATTGGATTCGGTTTGCGATTGATTGACTTTTACGGATTGCCTTTTAACGTAAGGAGGCAAAAAATATATTTTATTTTAAAACGAATCTTTGTTTTATCAACTTGTATTGTCTACCGAATGATCGAGTTCAAAGGAGCGATCGAGCGGGTAAATTGACGTTTATCGAGTCAAAACAAGAATAACACATTTCCTTCTATCTGACATCAATAGGGATTCTACGTAAAGGGTGTTTATCACCGCGAGACTCGATTCATTATAGAATAGATTCGGTAGTATACTGATTTATATTAAAATCAAACGAAAACCGTATAGTATAATTCATTGTTTATTTATTCCTTTGTATCTTAAGTGGTGTTTACTACTGATCAAAAAAATCTGAATAAAGTATATAGAAACTTGTATGTGTGTAGTAAAAATCCTTTGAAAAGACATAGACAAACGATATTTATCGCGTATACAAATGTATACGACTTTGATTAGAAAATGCTGCTATCCCGCCCGCACTTTCTGAAATCCATTTATCTTATGGAAGGATCAGATGCCTGTCAGCGTTGCGTGTAAAGCTGTGTAGCCTTGGATTTTGTTAAAGAGTTAAAATTGTGTTAAAGTTTATCTTTGCTCCACATTTGTATTAAATTAGTTTTGTGAACTGTCTGAAAAGGAGTAGTTTTACAAGTACGCATAATAAATACGCGATATAAAAAAATAACTATAGTATGTTCTTGCTCAAGAACATCATTAAATAGACATATAACAAAGAGCAAAAAGCCTATTTATAATAGTCTCGGAAATGATAATACGTAGTGTAGCAATCTCATCAAGAATAAGAAAAGCTAACAGTAATTCATATTTGTTTCACACTATTCTTCAGGCAAACTACAATATATTATTTAATTATTTTTTACCAAATCATATTAAATTGAATAAAATAAGGAATTAATCAGTAGCTGGTTAAAAAAATAGCTGCAGCTATTTTTTTAAGCATGTAAAATTAAAATCAATCAATTCGAAACTATCTAGAATCGCTTTTTTTTTATGAATGTGTGTGAAATGAATTATACAAGAGATAGTTGTAAATTAGTTGTGGATAAATGCGCACAATAAACTGGAAGCGAAGGGGTCAAAGGGCCGTTTGAAAGTCGTTTCGATGGAAAATATTAAGCGACCGCCGAGCGGGTTAATTGAAAAAGTGCGCCGCTGGCGATTCGATCAGGAGCGACGGAAAATTGCATTTCCGTCACCTAGAGAGCTTTTACGGTCAAAGAGCAAACTTATCCTTTGTAATCGAATATAAAAGCTCCAGTTCACTGGAGTTCGATTTCATTTTATTATTAAACGGTAAATTATATAAGAGTCAGTCGAACGCTATCGTCGCGTTGTTTCGCGTGGAGTACCGCAAGGTGCTATTTTATGTCCAGAATTATCGACAAATCATTAGAACCAAAGCTTTGTAAATTTCGTCAGCTATATCCAAGGCTTTTTTATACAAAAAAGTGCCGAAATTCATTTCTTATCAAGCTTTATACTCAAGAAAATTATATTAAAATATCATTTAAAGAAGCTACGAAGTGCATAAAAAAATTAAACAAAATTTAAAAAAATAAAATGTTCCAAAATAAAGAAATAAAATGTTCCGCAGTATTCAGTAACAATTGATTTTGAAACAGTAAAAATACCATATAAAAAGGTGCCGGAACGCCGTTCCACCGCGTTATATGGCAAAAAGCCCTGGTTATACACAACAAAGGAAAAAGTATCGATTTATAGAGACATTTCAAATACCTAGTTGATTGGATCAATGCAAAAAAATAAAGCTTTCATCAAAGTCGGCAATAAAAATAAACATATTTATAGTTAACCTAGAATCGGCGCTATCTAGTCGATGTTATTGTATATGTGAATGTGAAACTTCTTTCAAAACGAACATGTTAAAAATACTGGATGCATTCGAAACGACTGAATAGTCCATTTCCTTTTAAATTCTCATGAACTAAGCAACTTCCAACAAACAAATTCTCTCCGTTATATAAAAAACATCAAGAACTTCTTTCAACCGTTAAACTGCATATAATGGTGCATTTAGTTTATTTAATTCAAGGTTCAAAAATTTTTTTTTACGTACTGAAGAAAAAGTTCATATATTTTTGAGAAACATACGCACGTGTAGAATAATAATAATGATTAATTTATACTCATTATTGTCAGAATCACACCCTAGTAATGGCACCCCGACAAAGCAGCGCAGGACAATCCTGCGCCGTCATAGCCGCGCCGACATAGCCGCGCCGACATAGCCGCGCAAAGTCAAAACAAAATTCATTTTATAACATGGTTTTTATTTATTAATAATTACAAATATATATAGGAAAAGGGAGGCGTCTCGCTACCGCTCGCGCCGACTTTCAAAGTAGAACCAAACAACCTAACTTTTTTTAATGATATTGTATTGATTTATTTTCATTTCGGTATATTTTGTAACTGTCTAGCATCATCCAATCTATGACTAACTGTTCAAAAAGCGAATCACTAGTGATAGAGCTGTCCACAAAATAAAATAATTAGAATTAAAAAAATCATTTTCTTTCATTTTATTCAATTTTATAATTTTGATTTGTGCAGCAATGTTGGCGCGGCTTTATCGTCGCGTCAATGTCGGGGTTGTATTGCGCGGGATTGTCTTGCGCGGCTATGTCGGGGCGGCTTAATCGGCGCGGGATTGTCCGGCGCGGCTTTGTCGGGTCCCCCCTAGTAATAGTAGGTTTTAAAAGATAATGTATAATAAGAAATCGATCTATATCATACTTTATAAAATACTAATTTTTAGCGAAATATAACCTAAGATAAGCTCAATTAGATAGTAACTATATTTTTCATTAGTATAACCTTTATTGATTATTAATTCAAGGTTACTTAAAATATTTTAAAACTATGCATTGTATTGAGTATAGTGTATTCATAAATTATTAAAATGACAATTTCTGACACTTTCCAAAGCGCTCGATTATTGCGTGTTTAACTACTAACGGAATTAGCAACTTCTGTAAATTAGCGTTCTTATAAAATTTCTTAACTTTAGCGAAATGCTTCAGATAATATGCATATAGCAGAATATTAGAAAACACCATATTTATTACTAGACTATCTGGTTATTCCATATTTTTTATTTCTTGAGAAATTAAAAAAATATTAATATATAGTATGTGATTAAAATGATACAGTATATTATTGTATATATCTTAATATTGAAGATAAAAAATAGCTGTATAATAGTTATAGAGGGCAAATTTCAATTGTTTATAATGGATGCAAATAATTAAAGGACCAGAAAATATTAATCTACTGCGATTAATTATAAATTAATTTTGGGCTCCTGCATTTAAACCCAAATCGTATTAAAATTATAAATTACAGCTGTTGCTACTTTACATTTTACATATTTCGAATGAGATAAAGATGAAAAATCTTTTGAAGATTTTATGGCGTAGCTCTGTGGAAAGCCCCCATACATTTTTGCAATCTGCTGATTCTCATACGGAGCGATTATTATTAACGTATTTCATAGATTAGTAATTGAAAAAATCGTGAGCATTTTTTTCTTATTCAAATACTCTTGACCTATTTTAAATGCTTCCAAGAAAGCACACATAATTTGTGACATCTGGCACGGATTCACTTTTTCTTATGCAGCGGTTGTAAAACTTTTAAAATATTTTTACAAATTTAATTTTAAATTAGTTAAAAAAAATAAAAATACTTAATTTAGTATTTTTTTCGAGAAGAAGTACTATTTGTTACGGTGGAATATTATGGTCTAAGACTATATTGATGATCGACGAAAGTCGCCTCACTCTTCTATAATTCTAGAGATGCCAGTCGAATAAATATTTCTCGTGGCGTAAGATTAGGATGAATACAAAGGATATAAGGATTAAAAATAAGGAGTAGTAGAGTAAATATATGCCGAAGTTCGCGATTAAATAAAGCTGGATTTGATACCAAAACTAATTTCTTGGTTATAGAACGATATCAGATAACGTCGATGGGAGTTTAAACCCGCTATGTTTATACGATAAAGATAATTTGAACGGCCGCAAACAGCCGAAATATTTATGGGGTAGGTACAATATGTATGCGTGCAAATTGGTTCGGACCCTCTTTCGGTCGTATGCAAATGAAAATAAAAATTTAATTATTAACCCTTTCGCACGCTTCGAATCCTCTCTCCGGATCCGCTTAAACGCATGCGATAAAAACGCGCGATTGATAATTCATAAAGCGGCGGACGAAAGCGGTTCGGGTGTATATTTTTAATAAGCAACACCCGCAATCCTTTGCGGGTCGGATCGAATGTCAAATTTGCGCAACAAAGGCCTAAAGAGGTGCAATATAATAAAAAAAAATTAAAAAAATATATCAGCAAATTTAGTTTCTAGATATAACTACATATTTCCCGAACGTTAATGCAGGTCGTAGTAAATATTCAATAGCTATCAATTACCAGGAAATTAATTCTCTCAATGTTCGGGAGAAGGGTATAATATTTTAGACTGACGGACAGCATTGTCAACAATATGGAGTTGTCGAGATAAGATTTTCTCCATTATCTCCATCACTGTCGTTCGTGATCCATCTATATCCTACGTTGACAATTATGGCACAAAGATAAAATAACTCGATTTATATGTAAAATTATACGCTGATTTCATGTCTCGTTTCCAAGATATTGTATTCTTTTCAAAAAATTTTAGTAAAATCAATAGTTTTGCAACACTTTTATTAGAAAATATTTTTTAATTCCGTAAAAAAATAATTGAACTATTAATGAAGTTCGTTTGTGTATGAGCTTTTCGTTTCATTAAAAGATATTTGAAGCTTGCCAATATTAGACAGTGCTATAATCGATGCACCGCGACAATGCTCCAGCACACACCGTAGCGCAAACAATATATTTTATTTATTAAATTAACATGAAAGTTTTTACATCACTTCTATTTTTTAGTTATTAAAGTATATTACACAGTTGCTTTTTCTCCATTTGAGCTACAACTTTGCGCTCTTGTATATATATATTTTTTCAATAAAGTAAGCTTATTAAAAATAATTTTAGTATGGTTGTGCATCGTTGAAGTAATATAAGCGTTGCCAGTAGTGAGGTAAGTGATTCGTTTTGATTTTTAATTTAGCAAAAAATGGGGGGGGGGGGGTGAAACGAGCAATGTGTGTTCGTGACTAGATTTTGCGACGAGAGACTGCTAGTGTTTATGATGTTAATATCCGAGCGAGAAATACCTACTCTTGTTCCAGGAAAACTTTCTTTGTTTAAAACTCGGATTTTAAGCAAAAAACACCACTCTCATTAAAATTTATTTTAAATTATATATTTGACAATTTGCGCCATACAATTTCATATTAAATAAAACTAAAAGCATTACCATTTAAATATACGTTATACTGTCTAATTAAAATACGCAATAAAAAAATATTTTTTTACTTAAAATTATTAGGATTAGTTATCATAAATTATGTTTGTAATTAAGTTCGTTCTTATTTTTCGCCATGTCAGTTCAAACTTTTCTTCTTAGGATACCGTCCCCTTTTAAAAGTGATTTACTTATATTATAATGACAGGAATGAATTACAGAGTAGTGACACCATGGTTTTTACGCGCAAAATAAAATAATAGATATGCATTAGGAATTTAATTAATTTTTTTTTGTTTATATATTTCACTTTACGCGTTGAAATTTAAGTTCTATGATGCATGACGTTTTCAGAACTTAAATTAGCAGTGTTTATATAATATAATACAAGCAACATATAGTCGCAACAATAAAGTATTAAAATTGCAACAATTGCTTAACAGGTTGAATGCCGTAATGACGCCGGTTTCCGACGACATGAATGCCGCTAGGACGCGGGTGTCCTATTTTAGTTATGTATTTTAATTCCTTTGTAAGCATATAAAATATTTTTATAAAACTTTTTGTGTTCTTACTTGTATACACTGTATTTTATTTTCTTCTATTGTAAATTAGTTAACACAAAAATGAAAGTATTAAAAAATATTTTAATAAAATCATTTAAATTGTTTTTTTAGCATATACGCCTAATTTCGCTTGGCACTATATATATATATATATATATATATATATATATATATATATATATATATTTTTTTTTTGGAATCTCGGGATTCATCGCGATTTTTGGTTATTTGTATTCTATATTTCGACAGTGATTTTCGTGATCATGACAGGAAAATCACGGCCGAAATATAAAATACAAATAAGCAAAAATCGCGATGAATTTCGAGATTTCAAAAATAATTATACTCGCGAAAATAGCAGGAGTATCACTGTCGAAATACCAAATAGATTGGCTGATTCTAGCCTGTAAGTTTTAAAATCTTTCGTTGTACACAAAATAGTAAATACAAGGCAGTGCTCAATGAGGTTTCAAAGCTTATGTATTTTTATAAATCACTTCACTGCCTCTTTTATCGGGATGTTATTCAACATTTTTTAAGGCTTTAAGTATTCTTACTAGGAATTTTGCTGTGCACTTTGAGAAGTCCATAAAACCGTAGCGACGATTTGCTACGAGGAAGGATTTCAACTTCTATTTCTCTAAAAAGGGGTGTTCTATCCATTTTGTTTTATTTTAATAGATCATTTAGGATAATCCGTATCTTATCTTCATAGTCACATTTGTTAAATATCTTAGTTGTTTCCTTTGTCAGATACGAGTAAGATGTTATTTTTTGTTTGTAATTACAAAAAAATAAGTTTTTATGATTTGCTGATGGTGGGATATGGCGGTTTCGCTTTATGTAGCATTCTGCAGATGTCTTACCTAATTGCTTCTCAGGCTTAAGGTGTTTTATGTTGCTAAAAAAATCTTTGCACGATATACGTGTCGGAGCAATAGCAAAAATCAGACAATTTTTTCAAAACAGATGGCTTAAAGTGTAAATTTCAACTTCACTATTGAGCGAAAATGACTTAACAATGGATCCTGTACATTTAATTAGAATACACATGCTCAAAAATTGCTAACACCAAAATCTCAATTTAAACACTACCAGCTCGAGATATTGTTTTATTTTCCCATTTTCAAGTTGTCTATTTAGTTTTTTCTTGTTTTTTCTATAAAATTCTCTAATATCGAGCTAGCGGTTTTACATTTTAAGCCATTGATTTGTAAAATAACACGACACTAGTCGTTTGGAAAAAAATCTCTCGTCCATCGTGATGGAATTAAACGATTTAAACGTCAATATTTGCTTGGGTGTAATTTTAATTTAAATATACTGTTACTATAATATTATATTACACAAGACAAGTATTACTTACTAATTTATTTAAATTAAAATTAAAATATACACAATTTGACACTTGCGAGAACTAGAAATTTTGTTGCTAAAATAAAAATATATACTTTTTGGTATTAAATTAATTTATTTAGATCAAATTTCAAGTTCTGATTGATGACATATAATTTTTAAGAAAATACAGAGATGCATTTAGCCTAAATCATAATTAGGCGCAATTTTAATAATATTATAATTGAGATTTAACAAGTCACGCAGTGAGATTTTAATTATAAATAAAAATTTTATTCAGTGGTTAAGAAACATTGCTTTAATTATTTATTAATACACTTGATTCGACAGAAGAAGGTTTGAAAAAGGCATTAAGATTCATTTACTTGTTATTATTTAATATTGCTTATTAAAAAAGCATGTTGTAAATTTTTTAGCAAAATTATTTCTAACAATTTTTCAAGTATTTAAATGTTGATTTGATATTCTATTCGACAAATCGATTTAACCAATATTTGTAGAAATATCTAGTCAATATTTATAATATTTTTAATCTTAGAAATATTTCTGACTATTTTTTAGTAACAATGAATCAATATTGTTATCAAAATATATTATCTTAAATTCTTAATGCATCTTTGCTTGCGGTTTTTATGACTTTTGTTAGTATAATGATTATATTTACATATTTTAATGGGTTTTACTAAACTCTTTTGGGGCGTTGCTTGAAAGACCTTTATGTCAGTGACGTTATTTGGAGAGGGATGGGGGGTCAGGTAGGGGTCTTTCCTCTTGAAATTTGGGCAAAAAATGCATGTCATTTAATGAAATATTATGAATCTTAATGAAATTGAAATATTAAAAAAATGATAACCTACTGGTCAAATTTGTCCCCTCACCCGTCTGGAAAAACTGAAATAATGTCCCTGATTCTAAACCAAAAATTCTCGGATTATCCCAAAAACCAATGTAGAGAATCCATCCCAAAAATATTAGCAAACCTTTTTGGCGATATCGCAAAAGAAGTGGCAGCATTAAATCAATCCACTTCAATCCACAAACATGTTCAAACTTGTCTTTCTTTCCCTTAGTGATGATAAGATGTGGAGCTTCTTTGCCATCCAGACGAATTGGCAAAATACATATAACACGTGCATTTTCATAATCAGTGGAAGGAAATATAATAGATTGATGAGGCATAATATGGTCAATTTGGCTCATAAACACTGATCCATAGCAATCATGTTGAAGAGTTGGTATTCTGAAAAGTTTACGCCATCAACAAAATACTTTAATGCAAATGTACATTTAATAACTTCATTATCTTCCAGATTCAACAGCTGGAAGAATATATCTAGCTGTAATGTCATTGTAAGAGCATATGCTTGTATATCAGACCTGCGTACAACCTTGGTCTCCTGTCCGCAATCCATTCCCAGATAATATCTTTCAGCTCAGGAAATAATGGTTGCCGACCAGATCTACACTTGCGTTTCTTAACATTTGGCCCACCTGATGACAAATGTTATCGTATTATTTTCGCAATTGTTGGACCGTTCGGAGATAAAAAATTATCTTTGCAGACAGTTGCCCCAGGAGTACTTCACGATTTATTGTACTCAACGGAATAGCTCTTTCTTTTTGCACTTATTTTATCCGAGGTTAAAAATTATTCACACTAGAAAAAAATAAATTAACTGTAAAACGGCAGGGCTGACGAGAGGAGAGGTACAGGGTATGCAAATAACCTTAGCCCGGCTTCGAAAGGGGCCCGGTCGTAATATTAGATAAAATAAATCTCACTTAGAATTAGTGCGATCAAACATGCTGAAATACTACTATTGCATCAGAATAAGTAACATAGAATAATAATAATTATGAACACGTACAGTAGCAAAAAAGCAATGTTTCATTTTAAATATCTATCATTTATTTGATTTATTTTTATGTGAGATATGAGAAGTTTAAGGGCAGTAATAATTATAAACACGCATAATCGTTACCAACTAGCTAACTTCTGCTCCTCCTCTAAAAAATACTAAAATGACATCTTTGACTCTAAACCAAAAAAAGTATTACTCCTAAAAAGCAATATAATTTTTTTTTCAAATATAATATGTCATTAGTAAAAAAATATATTAACCAGTAAAATTATAATATATTTGGCAGTTGCTAGTGAAATTATGTGATTTTAACTTTACCATATGTAGTAATATATACATTTACATACTTATCATTATTGATTTACATGTGTTGTATAAAAGTTAGAGTTAGGCATTCCAATTTCTCAAAGATTTTTATTTCGCAAAAAATGAGAATTCTCGACTTCATTTCTCAAATTTCTCGATAAATGAATGTATGTAATACAGAAAGATATTGCAGATACATTAGTTAATATTTTTCTTAAAATAACTATTTAAAAATACTTGGCATATAAAGTAGAATCAGACATCCTCGTTTTTTTTTATTGAAAAAATTTCTCTCGTTTTCTGTTGATGTTGTTTTATTCGACAACAATGCTTTAAATAGCCACTGTAAATTATTTGTTCCTTTGCCCGTCAATTAAACTATTTTGAACTCTTTCTCCATTAATCCGTAAGATGTTGGCTTTTAAACGCTACTTTCTGTAAAGCTGAAAAAATTTCTTTATCGAATTGTTGCGCCTATGATAAATTAATTTTTTTTTAAATTTATTCTAATGATTTAATGGAGTCGCGAAGGTCATTAGAATTCGTCGAGCCTTAAATAATCAGCAAATAATTTCTTTCTCCATTTTACATATTTCTGCTTCTGAAGAAAAATTATAGAAGCAATTCTTTTTTTGACTGATGAAAGATTCTGGATTTTGTAAATATTTATTTTTTGACAATAACATCTGGTCTCTTAGATTTTATTATTTTTCTTTAATTGCTCGTTGAAATTTCGAGCTTAGATTAGAGTTGATATTCTTTAATTGTTTTAATAAAATTTTTAATGCAAAATTTAATGGGTTTTTGACTTCTGAGAAGGGATAATTAGTTTTTGCGTCCCTCTATCAAAAAAGTTTGGTTTAGATGTGCTTTAATTAATTCTCACCTTTGTTATAAGAATACATGGAACGCTAATGGTCTATTTCAACACACACTAGAAATCCTTTTATTGCTCAAAATTTGATTCAGATATGCTCTATTCGATTCTTAGTTATTGTAATATTGTAATAAAACGCGTTTGCACTGACACAATTTTATTGCTTTTGCCGTTAATTTTTGACTTCTGAGAAGTGATAATTGTTTTTGCGTTCTCCTATGGAACAAAATTTAGTTTAAATATACTTTAATCAGTCTTCTTTTAGCATAAGTCAACAGTAATATTGATAAGTATAGCTACCATATTTTAAAAATATGTATATCCAAGTGCAGACAAACTATAACGCAATATGCGAGATGTGACGTCTGTATGTACTTCTTCTTTAGCTTATTTATCTCTAAGGGATTTAGTTTGTATTTTAATGAAAGTTCTAAGTTTAAGTTGGAACAGCAAATGGACGTTTCATAAATTGAGTTTAATAAACATTTAAGAGCAGCATATAATTTTCTTCTGAGGAGCGATAATTGTTTTTTACGCTTTACTATTGGGCAGAATTCGGTTAAGATATGCTTTATTCAAATCTCACTTATTGTAAGTTATAAAAATATTGGTATAAGAAGCCATAACATGAACGCTAGATAATCGAGTGTTTGCGCTGCGATGGCGACGGCACGAATTTATTGCTTTTGACGTGGATTCTAAATTGGGACGGTCTTTAAATGTCATTTAATAAACTTTTGTTCCCCATCCTTGAAAAAGCTGAAACGACGTCCCTGCTTTATGTAAAGCGCAAAATCATGTTAACGATGAACTAATTTAATGATACAAGTTTGCAGATTGAACTGTAAAATCAAGAGCTGTAAGTTCTAACTTTTTTAAAAAAAATTGCGATTGAAACAACTGCGAGAAAAATCAGTTTATAACGTGTTAAAATCGATACGAAGGAGTTTGTATCGATTTGACGTTTCCTTGCAGATTTAAATACGCAAACTCCCTTGCGAAACGCGGACCGTTAAAATTCCTCTCCCGCGCCGTTTTTCAGAACGAGAGTTCCGATTAGTGTTCGCAGGTTGTAAATAGCGTTAATAATGCGGCGATATAAAATAAGAACAAAGGATAGTTCGGCAGAGAACGGCACCTGTTCGGCTTTACGATCGTCGCCCGAAACGATATTTCCTCTCGGCGGCCGTAAATCAAACCCGGCATTCCATCTCGTTGAGCGGTGACGCACGCGTATAGAGTTTCAGGTGAGCGTACCTGGGCGTCGCACTGTTCACATCACTCACTACGGAACTCGGCGCTCTTGCTTATTGTTGTTGTCCTTTGGGAGACGGACCGCGGCGTGAGTGGGTTTGCGTGTGACTGAGGAAAGCGAGCAGACGGCCGACGGTCAGCGCTGCCGGTCTAATTATAATCCGGCGGCTAAATATAAAGAGCAGTAGCCATGACCGGACACGCACGCTCCAATTGTGTCTAGACGCACCGGGAGAGAGATCGTGTCCCGCCGGACCTTCTTCTTCTTCCTACGACGCCTGAAAGTCTTCCCCGCTGTTCGCTCATTTCGAAATGTCGCAAAATCCCTGAGATGGTACAATACGGTCAACTCCGCGACTATTGCCTTTGTTCTTCGAACTGACTGTATAAATATTTATAAGCCAAAAAGTTAAGGGTCTGCCATTCGTACACCCACTAGCTGCGGTACCTCACGATAGTGAGGGACCGACAGCAAGTTTATAAATATTGTTGGTTTGAAATGTTATGTATCTAATGGTTTGCTAATTATTGCGCAAATTAAAATTACGCACAGCAAAAATTTGGATTAAGGATAATCAATATTCACATATATGTATATTTAGGAATACGTCTTATATTTAAAAAAAAAATGTTTATTTATATCGCAGATGTCAATATGATTTTGATGATATTATACAATTATATTAATAATTTACGTTGGTATATTTCTTAATCTTAAAAAATAGAGAATAATATAAATAACAAATTAAAAAAACTGTCTCACTTCGATTTCAAAAACGAGAACGTGTCACTATGTTTTCATAAATAAAACTGAAGTTTAAAGCATAGAGTTATGAATATAAATATTATTAATGTACTAATAAAATTCTCTATTTTCAAAGAACACTACAACACACTGCTCATAAAAATCATAAAATTAATAATAACCGACATTATCTAAGATCTGTAACCTTCTAATTTTTTGAGCCAAGTTCACTTACTTACAAATTACGACTTCATTATGAAACTAATAATATAAAAGTATATATATAAGTCCTAAATTGTAAGTCCTATATTACACTAACAGAGATAAATTCATTGTTCATTTATGCTTTAATATTAAATACACTACAGAACATTGAAAAGATAGATCAATTAATGCAATGTACACATAGTTAGAAATAAAAACAAACAGCTAGAATAATTCAAAATTAGCAAAACATTCTTAGGATTTTTTGACTAAGGAAGTTACTTAAAGACATAAATATTTCAATCGAAAAGTACTACGGCCAGAGTTATGATGGTGCTAACGTAATGAGCGGTGTTTATAATGGAACACAAACAAGAATAATAAATATACAATCAAACTCAGAGTACGTATATTTCGCTAGTCATAATTTGAATTTAGTAATTAATGGTAGCGTGAATAATTGCAAAGAAGTTTCGTTATTTTATTATTAACTCTTCAGAACATATATACATTATTCGGAAATCTTCTTTTCAAATTTATCTCTGAATCAGTAATTTTTGGTATTTACATACATATATATATATGGTGTTTCTCATTTCTGTGTTCCATTTCTCAAGAAATAAGAGATTGATTCAAACTTTACATGAATTCTTGAGACCATAAAAAAATTTTTAGTGGAAATAATTTAAAGAAAAACAACTAAATAACCTTTTTTACTTTCACGTGAATTTAAATATAATGATAACGTAAAAGCTTTTGTGTGCTTTTTTCGCAGTGCTATAAGCCGTTTTGCTGTTAAACATGAAACGAGGCACTGACAGCACATCAACATCGAGGCAGTCACACTCCTCAATGTGGACAACTTAAAATGATGACTAAAGAGGACTAAGGCTTTCGACCCGGTCTGGTTATTATTACTGAAACTCATTTACTATAAGTGGTTGTATAATTTAGAACATAAAACTTTTGAACGCAAATGGGTTAACATAGTGTTTAAAACACAAATTATTAACTATAGAGTAAAAGTTGTTTAAGATAACTGTTATTTATATTTTAATACAGTGATGATATTATATTTTTACTTGATTTTTGTAAAATATGCCACCACCTTATTATATGAAAACGTAAAAACGTAATGACATTGACTCTTGTTAAAATTATCCGAAGAACAGTTTTTGATTGTTTTTTGCATTGTCGATCAGCAAACGTCGTAACGAAATATTTTTTCTTAATATTAGGCATTAAAATTATATTGCCAAACAATTAATTTTTCGATAAGCTGCTCAAACTACCTGTTCTTTATGTAGCAGTGAATTTAGCAAATTTCAACTCAGACGTGTAATTAAATTTAAGCAAAATATTTTAAATAGTAATCTGTAAACCATGCGTTAGTTTACCTTCAAGGTATGAATTTCTTCTAATGATATATTTTCAGTGTCTTCGAAAGAACCGATAAAGATAAATTTTGTCTATACAAGTGTAATAAATACTTTTATTATGAAATATGTAATTATTTATAGCAATTGCTTCATAAATTATCGTCATAATTAGATTATATAACATAACTACTCGTTATAATATTCGCTACTTTATCTCGCTCATATTGCGACAACCACGCACATGTGTGATTTAATTGTTTCGGTGTGTGTTTATATACATATTATATAGGTACGTACTAATGATTTTTTATAATAATATTGTGACTTAAAATAAATGAAAATCGAATGAAGCACATCTAAACCGAATTTTGACCAATAAGAGAGCGCAAAAAACAATTATCACTTCTCAGAAGTCAAAAATCCACGTCAAAAGCAATAAAACCGTGTGGGCGCCGTGACAGTGGGAACGCTCGTTACCGAGCGTTCCCACTGTCACGGCGCCGACACGGTTTTATTGCTTTTGCCGTGAATTTTTGACTTCTGAGAAGTGATAATTGTTTTTGCGCCATCTTATTGACCAAAATTCGGTTTGAATATACTTTAACCAATAATCTCATATCAGAAGTCCGTAGTAATATCGATGAGAATAGCTTTTATACTTTCAAAACATAGTGTAACATAGAAGTGCGGACAGATTATGGAGCAATATACGAGAAGCGACGTCTGTTTGAACCAATTCTGCTTTAAGGGGCGTAACCCTTGGGGTGGTTGACCTCGCAGTCAATGAAACTCTTGTGTGAATCTAGATGTATTGCTTTATTAAGTGATTTTTTAAATGTGACAAATGGACGATTACGACGTGACGTTTCTCGCGATGAAAGTGAACGTGGCGCAGGTGGTGAAAGCCGTAGATGATGCTCTGGGCTCTTGTGGCTGCGTGCGGCGAGTGTCAGGTGTGATATTTAAATCTGTCTCCGGATGGCTGCTGGTATATCTTGACTCTCTGGTCGTCTGTGTCGCTGGCTCTGCTGTCTGGGCCGTCTCTTGTTTGCGATTGTGCATCGATCTCCTAGCCAAAAACTGCAGTCGCTTCGTAGAACTCGAGAAATCGGATGTTGCATGTTGCGAGTTTTTTGTTTGTCTAGACTTTCGAATTCTACGGAAAGTGTTTGCGATGTCGTGATTGATTGCGTCCGTACCGTTTTGTCACAAAAGGGATTCTCTTAACGACTCGTGTTGTGTGGTCAAAAGAAATCCCTCTTGTGCCATTATATTTGTCTCATTGTTAATGAATGAACGTTTTTGGTCACGGTCATCAACAATGAGACAATTACCCTTTTAAATATGTACCTATTTGTGTGGTCGCCCCACTGGAATTGGCTTAGATTGCATGTTAGACTTGATCTAATGAAAGTTCTCAAACTATAATTATATTTAGAACCATTATTAGGATAGCAAATGGAAAATTTGCAAGTGTTAAATTGAGTTTCATAGACATTTTTTAGAACGGCATATAATTTCACTAGCGCCTATCAGTTGAATTATATTCTTACTAGTTGAAATATATATCTACTCATATTGCGACAACCACGCAAATATGTGATTTAATGGTTGTGTATTATATATGTATGTACTAATGACGATATTTTGAGTTAAGGCGCTCAAGGGTTCATGAAAAATTCATCAATTCAGGACGTATCTCAGTCAAAGGGCCTAATGCTATTAGGTCGAGGGTGACCGACGGAATTATCGGCTTCGTACGGATTGGCTCGGTTTGCGCTCGATTTGTCGTTTGCGTTGCATCATTTTCCGCCTTGACGAACCGTTTTGACGCTTAATCGTCTCAAACTAACCGACAAACGGACGAACCGAATTGCGTCGTGCACTCAATACGCCACCTATCTACACTTGGGCTTTCTTTTATCATTTTTTTTATATCTCTGAAAGGAAACGCAGGGAAGACCGTTTAGGGCGCGCCTCTTCTGCGAAATCTGAAACTGAGAATGTGACACAGAGAAAGAAAAATAGATTGAAAATATATCAAAATAAAAACACAACGGTTCGCAGAATTAGTTTCGTAAAAAATATATGTTCTCAGTTCGTACATGGTGGCTTAAAGAAATAAGATTTAATTTTAAATTTAACGTAAGAAAATTAATTAGACTTTCTTACAGGGCGTTTTGTAACTATCGACAGAGAAAGATTAATAAAGAAAATAAATGTGTATGGTTTGAGGGGGAATGTACTGAACTGGTTAAAATATTATTTGAGTAAAAGGTTGAATGTTATTTATGAGAGAGATATTTCTAAATGAATTGCTGTGTCTAATTTGTACCGATACTAATTTAATACTTAATTCCTAAATATCAATGTAGTCCTAAAAAGCAATATTTCACAACCTTGATGCTTTGCATGCATGCTGAAAAAAGCACTCCAAAAATGTATTACACCTATAATGTATTTTTTTAAATATGCTTATTTAATAAATATAAATAATTTTACAGACAAACTAATCTATATTTAATAAAAAATAAGAATATAAAACAAAACGTTTATTGTTATAATTTTAGGTAAAAAATAAAAAACCTTACACAATTTTAGCGATAGAAAAATAAAAATACAGAAAAAACACTAGTACATTTCACTGGAGAAGTGAAATAATTAATATTTTGTCTTTAGCCTCTACAGTAATATGTGTATTATATCTTTAATAGCCTTCCAACTTAGATTTTAAACAAGAGAATGCCGATTCAACTATAGACCAGCAAAGATTGCAGAAGCCACCGCTTCTCTCTTCGGTCATTGGCTAGCTACACCAACGAAACGCTAATAATGCAAGAATTATTTATTTTTATGCACTATCCGGTTTATAGAACTAATTTTTAATCAAAATGCAGATTTTTAAAAATTCTTTCCTGGTAAATCACACCCTTATGTGTAAAATAAACCTCCATGACCCGATGGTATTGATTTTTTAAATATATTTATTTTATTAATATAAATAATTTTTCAGACATATTAATTACATATAATATACATAATACTGGTTCATAATAATTTTTATATTTACAATTAGATATTAAATAAATTTAATAAAAAATAAGAATATAACACAAAACGTTTGTGGTTATAATTTGGGGGTAAAAATTAAAGTTTAAATTAAAAAAAATTAGAAATAATTTTTAAGTTAGTGTGGTTTCGCAAGATATTTTTTGGTATGAAAATTAATTAAATATGTATAAAGTTTATATGATTTTTTTAAATTAGAATAAAAAGGTGTAGCATATATAATTTTTATAGCTTAGTTTTGAATGACTTGTAATTTAGAGAAAATAATATAACTGTTGTTACTAATTAATTATTTATAAATTAAAATTTTATTTTTTATAGTTATCGCGCTTTTTCTATTAAATATTGGTCTAGGGCAGAGGTCGGCAAAGTGCGGCTCCGGAGCCGCATGCGGCTCTTTGGCTCCTTAAGTGCGTCTCTGGAACAAATATCCATTGACATTCGCGCAAGACGCGCCGGATTTAAAAAAACAAGGAAATGTGGATTTCTAAATTTGAACGTCTTTGTGTTGATTTGGAAAATTATAATAAAGGTTTGCGAAATTAAAAAAAATAGATTTGGCTCTCAATTTTTTAATTGTTGTAATGTACATATTTGGCTCTTTGGCTAATAAGTTTGCCGACCACTGGTCTAGGGGACGCAACGGCGGCAAGCCATCTAGAGCGAAGTTCCAAAATATGTTTATTAAATTTAAGGTCAGGTATTTAACGCTTATTTTCCATTTTATATTATTGTCCTCTTCGCTTAGGGGAGACGGTAGCAAAGTTTTTCTACGTTTTGTGAAAATAATTTCTTATGTCTTAATTCAGTTGATTTCATTTTTCCGCCTCTCAAAATATTTATTTTAAACTTCAAAAGATTTTGTAATTTATTAGGGATTGATTTGAGACTAAAATCACTAATTAAAATAGCTGTATCGCCAACGTACATAGATAAATGCGTATTTTTTATTTTTTGCGATAAAAAGGAACGGCCCGAGAAAATTCTTGAGGAATTCTAGCTGGAATTTTACGCGGGATCGGGTGTTCAATATTTAGTGAAACAACATAGCTCTTAAATTTCAGGTATGAGCGAATTAAGCGTAGCAGTTAGTCAGGGATTTTATTTTTGTATAATTGATAAATCAAACCAGCATGTACTGTGTCGAAAGCTTTTTCTATATCTAACAATTAAAGCCTCGTATATTTTAATATTAAAATTAGCACTTATGTGCTCGGTTTTCGCTGGTTTTCAATTTCGCTAAAACCAAACTTTTTGTTATTAATTTTATTCCCCAAAGATTCTTTTAAACGCATGAGAATAATTTATTACTAAATTACATTAATAAACTGATGAGCCGAAAAAATAATCGGAACTGTAGAATCCTTATCGGATGAATTTTACCAATTTTCCAAACGGTTAGAAAATACTTAAAATATAAACAGGTGCTTCAGATGTTTGTTAAGTAATAAATGCAAATTTCAAGAAAGTGCTTAATCAACATGTTATCTAATCTATCTATTTCAAGTACATATTTAATATCATTTAAAATTTTGTCAATTAAATCTGTATCTACCGCAGATACTTATATTTTTATTATTGAGCTATTTACTATGTGCTTAGCTTTAAAGTGTTTAAATTTTTAGTGAGCTCGTACGATACAAAAAAAAACTATACAATATAAACTTTCATGTAACTACCAGGAGGAACGAACGTCGGAGCTACACAAAGCAGCATCAAGGGACCAGCTCTGTAATTAATAAGCACTAGTAATATTCCCAGCACTAATGATACCACAATTTCAACATAAGCTTTACTTACATCACGTAAAATATTTATAGCGTTATACTTTTATAAGTATTGCTGTACAAACCATTTTAAAATAATTTAATAATAATATTTTTGTTGAATAATTAGGTTGCGGTTAACGGTAGATTATAATAATGTTGAATACAGCGTTAGTAAAATAATAACCGCAAATTTGTTCGGCCGACGCAGATCTAAATCTATATTTTGCACACGATAAGTCGAAACGTCGCGTCGAGAGAGATGAGAGAGAGAAAAGGCGCGATACGCAAGCCCTTCCATTTCAACAACAAACATATAATTACACTTTTATTATTATATGTAGCAGTTTAACCGTGATTTTGGACGTTTATATATATAAAATATTTATTTTAAATATCCAACCGCTTGCATTAAAAATTTTTTTGCGCCACCCCGTGTATTGTTATACAAGTTAGGGATTCGAAGCGCTTTTCGCTGCTTATTGGTTTTGTTTATTTTTTACCACGCGTTGCGTAGCTTTTTATATAGTACGTTTATTAAGCTTATAAAATCATTTACCGTTCGCCGTATAGGTACAATAGCATACGGGCGGTCGATCAAAGGGCCATTACGTTCGAGCAGACATAATAAGCCTTTTATAATCGATTCCCTTATCGTAAGGATTAATTTGATCTGATTGTAGATTTACATTTTGAAACAAACCTATCTCTAATATTAAAAACTCAGTTTAAACCTCTTTAGTCTAACATGCTTAAATAAAGCTTTTTTTTCATATCAAAGAAGCGACGGTGACGGTCTATAATTGATGATAATTAACTTAATTTATAAAAAGGTTACCGGTTTGATTTTATTAATATAATTATTAAAGATTTTCAACACCTCATTAACGATGATTTTATGAGATTAAAACTCATTTAAATTTAACAAGCTAGTGGCTACCAAACCACATGGCAAGTGATTTGTTTTATTTTCCACTTTAAAAAATTGTCAAATTTATAAAAATCAATCACTAAACAAATTACTGATGGCAAAAAAATTGTTTTTTTTTTGTTTATTATTTGTGGCGACCACGCATATAGGCACATTTAAAAGTGCGATTGTCTCATTGTTATTGACGGTAACCAAAAACGTTCATTTATTAATAATGAGACAAACATCATGGCACAAGAGTGATTTCTTTTGACCACACACAACATGGGTCGTTAAGAGAATTCCTGTTGTGACAAAACGGAACGGACGCAATCAATCACCACAATGCAAACCATTTCCGAAGAATTCCAAAGTATGGAGCTAAGCAAAAAACTCGCTTTTGGAAATACACATCCGATTTCTAGAATTCTAAGAAGCCACTGCAGCGATTGGCTGGGAGATCGATGTACAATCGCGATTGGCCAGTTAGCGCACATCATCTTAAAGGATATAAGCCCGGACTCCAACGAGGAAAGAGCAGACGGTCCGAGATACGAGACGGCTGAAGCAGCACGAGACAAGAGACGTTACCAGCAGAGCCAGCGACGCAGACGGCCAGAGAGCCAAGATCTACCAGCAGCCATCCGGAGGAACCAGCCACGCGCTCCCACCGACAGACCTGAAGATCACACCTGACACTCGCCACACGCAGCCACAGAGCCCTGAGACATCATCTCCTGCACACCTTCATCGCGAGAAACTTATTTAAATAAAAAAAATATCATAAAAATTAAATATTATTTACTTTTTATGATAGACAAAACCATTCACTTTCAATTTTTTTGTGCCATCTTTAACGCAGACATAAAATACTTATTTTGTTCCTTTCTTTACGTGAAACGTCAAAAAGATGTATATTTAGAATTTTCGGGTATTTTTATGCGTATATGTACACAAGAGTATAATTTAAATACTCTGAAATCTGGCGTGAAATTCGATGCGGTGTTTAATGCGAAGGATATTACTGTAGCGAGATTACGTTTGTCGCGTCATATTTTACGCGGCGAATGGAAACGTCCAAAGTCGCTCGTTTACGATTATTAACATATTTTTGTGGTAAAAATTTGTAATGTAAATGATTCGGGGGAGTCAGGTAAACAAGCGGCCGGGACGTAACGCGAAGCGAAGCTAATAAAAAGCGAGTGCAATTAATTTGGCTGTTTACAAGCGACGACCTCGTAATAAATACCGAAGTAGCGCAGTACACACTATAAATCTCGCCGGAAATCTTCTTTGTGCTCTCTATTGCGAGATACAGAGCTTTAATCTTATCGGCTCGTTTTAATCGCGCCTCTATAATTATGCGGCGAGTCGTTTTGCGGCGCAACTTTTCAGAAGTCTTCGACGTCTGTCAACTTTCGAGACGGCTTCAAAGGAACTCAAAAATTCGTGCGTTTCTTCTTCTTTCGCAAAACTTCACAGACAAACTCTCTCAATTTGCGACGAATGCGTAAATAAAACATCTTTTATTCGTTTTATTTTAACTAGGTTTTAAAAATATTTTTAAAACCTAGTTTGTCGTTCGCATAATATTATATGCGGCCGGATGGCGCTCAAAGAGCAACAACACCGCCTTAGGGTTTGACGGCACATAAAAATGTCCCGTTTTTTTAATTATGCATTTTAATAGAGGTTACATAAAAGACTTTTAGACGGAAATTTTAAAATTATTTAAAAATCTTAACCTTTACCAGGGGCGTTGACTTTTTTTATGAAACATACATTTTAGTTTTATTTATTATTTTATTTTAGCATAAATAAAGAATAAAAAATATGAGTTAAAAGCTGCGAATATATTATTATAATACTTTTCATATAAATAAATATAAATATAGATTAAAGTTGCAAGAGTCGTTTGTTAAATAAATTGCAATCCATTTAATACAGAAAGCCATCTTAGACTAGAAGATTATAAGTCGCTTTGACGAAAACAAGTTTCATTAATTAGTCGTATACGAATCTGGTTCAAATTAACACTTCAACGTAGAAAGACGTAAATTTTCCGACAACTTGAAAAGTAGATTGTTTTATATTTGTACTGTCTCCTTTTAACCAACATTTTTATGCTCGAGTGCGTTTAGTTTTCTTCTGATGTTTGTGTCATTCGCAACAGAAATAATGTAAAATAATCGTTTTATTCAGCTATATTAAAAAAAATAATACTAATTTATTATATTTTAGTTACTACTAGTGGCTCATTTCTAATTAAAAAATATTGTACATTAAGCACAATAAAGTAAAACTTATGTTATTAAATATATATAAAGGTTTTAAAATTATATATAACGAATAAAAATCTTCATAATTGCAATGGTATTGACTTTTTTGGAAAGATAATTTAATGCCATTATTGTTTAAATGCGCTTTATTCTAAGCGTATTTTCGGCTATTTTTTCGAGCAGCTGGGGCCGTATATCGACAATAACGCGGCGAATGTTGGCTTCCTAGTCGTCCATCGTCTCGGGTTTATCCACGTAGACTAGCGACAGATAATAATCACACGATTTCTGAGGCCAATTCACAGGTCCATTATGGGAAATTATGCACTCATCAAATGTTTCCTTTAATAAATTGATTGTAGGGCGCGCTGTGTGGCATGTTACACCGTCTTGTTGAAACCAAAGCTCTTCCACATTAATGCCTTTTAGTTGAGAAATGCAAAAATCAGTTATCATGTATCTATAGCGCTCTCCATTGACTGTAACGTTCTGGCTGGTTTTTGTAGAAATATGGACCAATGATTTCACTAGCCCATAAAGCGCACCAAACAGTGAATTTTGTGAATGTAACGGCGTCTCGATAATGGTATGTGAATTTTATTCACTCTAAATGCGGAAATTTTGCCTGTTGACGTAGCCATTCAACCAAAAAATTTTTAACAACATTTTGTGGTGAAAATGAGGATCAGGAGAATTTTTGTAATCTTGTATAACAAGATCTTTCCGCAAAATATTTCAAAACGTGGATGGATACATCTCTAATTTCCATGCACGATGTTGAATTGACTCATTAGGGTTTTTCTCAACATAGTGTGGAGTGTACTGCACAGCAAAAACAACTTCTTCAGTGCGCACTGTACGACGTCTCTGCGGATGCGTATTATCTATTAGAGTATGCGTGGTGCGAAAATGATCCATTGATATTCGAATCACTTGCTCGGATGGATGTTTATGTCGACCGTAAAATAAACCTAACGCACGGTAAATTTCGCGAACTGAACTCCGATTTCAAAATAAATTTGCACAAAATGTAAGTCTATTCATGGTGAAATGGCAAACCAAACTGAGCACAAATTCACTGTCGCTGGAAAAAAATGTTGCTAATACGAAAAACAAACCTCTAAAAAAACCCTTTTATATATACATATGATTTCCATGAACTGAATTTAATAAATAATAATAAAACCGCAATTAAAAATTCGTCAAAAAATTCTGTCTGTTTTTTTTTTGTATGGGACTGTCTAAAGGGTCAGCTTTTTAAAACACTAAAAATATTGATGAAAGATCCCTAGAAAGATGATCATTGAAATTGTATTGTTTCTAATCCAGATTAATAATCGAAGCATACCTTAAAACAAAATTTAAAATAAGTGTATTTGATTAGAGGATATTTTAATATTTCAAGAATTTTGTAATTGCCTAAAAATTAAAAAAAATACAATTTTAACATATGTTTTTAAAAAATGAATCTATATATAAGACATTATAAAATAAGGGGCTTCAAATTTATTGAAATAAACTTGTTTTAAAACAACGATTTAAAGTTTTTTTATCTAAAGACACTTTAATACTATTTTTTTGTAGAATTTGTTGACATAATGTCAGTGTTTTAGAGAAAAATTATTTAAAATGTAAATAAACGTTTGAAATAAGTAATAGTGATTTTATTGATTAAACTATGCTTAAAAATGCAGATATACATTTTCAGAAAAATGTTCAGACAATTTTAAATATTTCACTGTAAAGAAACTGTGTTGCAGATAGAATCAATAATGATCTTGAATTAAAATTGCAACATTCTCAGACTTTTTCAATTCCAGATTAGTAGCGGTATTAATTCTTGCTTGCAATAAAAATATTACTGCGACTGAAAAACTGCTTGATATTGTCTCTCTTTATGAAAGGTAATAAAATGGCTAAGAGTTTTTAATAAAATTCAATTTTAATGCTAGGAAATGACAGGAAAGATAAATTGCTTTGTGGCTATTAGCAATGCAGAATAAAATTTACATGAAAAGTAAATTTTAATCTTATCACTGTTTTTATCAAAAAGTAATGTATTTTATTGTATTATATTATAAAGTCATACAAAATAAATATCTGCTAAAGTTTATTTTTAAAATAAATTGTAACGTTTTCGAAAATTAAATCAATGACCTTCATTACTCTCAGAAATCGAAATTGAATATGAGGATTTACTTTATTATATAATATATTTCTGTTATAATATTCTGATACAAACTTTGCAGTGAAATTTAAATGTTTTTAGAAATAAAAGGAAAGTCAATAAAACAACTTGAAGACACAAACTGATTGTAAAATAATAAATTTAAAACTTTAGGGTCGAAATAATGTTGTCACATTTATATGGTATACATTAAAGCATTCAAATTAAAACTTTGTATTGTAACTAAATTCATTTCCCTACATTAAAAAATATCAAGATTTATGATATTATATTTAAAAACAAAAAACAGTGATATCGAAGGATGATTAGCATTTAAAAATAACGCAGGATTTATCATACACCCACTACTAAATCAACCGATCTTGTCGATAGTGTTTATTATTATGGTCCAAGTAGACTGATGCGTTTACAAACACTTCAACCAATGTATCGAACGATCAAGAGAAAATATAAGATCATCCACAAAGTAAGGAATACTTTTTCAATCTACAAACCCGGATATAGAAACATATACAAGTTTATACCATTATCTTTATATTATTCATTAGTTCCGTTGAATTTTCCGAAACAATAATTTAATTCGCAATATGAATATGAACGCTGATTTTTTTACGTATAGTCAGATATAATGTTCGTCTCGAAAAACAATTTATTTTGGATTGGTCTCGCAATATCCCCCGAGGCCGACGGGTATTCCAGAACTAATATTGATCAAATTGAATACGGTATACGATGTACTTTATCGTCTTTCCCACTTATTTCGGTCGAATTTTTAGACTAAACCATCAATCGGTCATATTTTTTACGTCCGAATAAACGAAGCGAATATTTATTATTTTATTTTAAATAATACAAATATATATTTGTATATATAATTATTTTTAATCTGTGCTTTAGATACAATAATCGCGATCAAGATGTCCTATTCACTGGCTTTCAAAATCCGTAATTTATTCGTTGCTGTTTGTTTATTTCCGTGGAACTAAAAAATCAGTGGATATTAAACAGGTGGATGTACAAATCTATAGAAATATGTACAAGTAGAGCTCTAGTTATGTCTACCTTACAACAATAAAACAGCGAATTGTTTATATAATAAACTTGGCGTCAATGAATACAGTTAATGCGCGAAAGCTGAAATAATTAAATCGACAATATCCAAGCGAACAAGATCTTATTATAAAAACAATAATTCAACGTAATTCTAGTTAGCTAAAAGATTGTTTAACATTTGTATTATGTATCGATCTATACATACATTTTCAACAGGTTTAGATAGCATAAAAAAATCGCGTAGGTGTTAGTGTTTGTGTTATCTCTGTTTTGCTGGAAATTTATTATGGTCGTCATTATACAGGTGTCGCGGAATAAATCGCCTCGTTTACATATAATAGATGCGTTTTGTTATTTCGAGTTTAGTAAATAAAAAAAGATAATAAGAGACGAGATTTTTCCGCGCGCGCGCCGTTAAAGAGACGGAAGGGAAAGGAAGTAATTTTTAATTGGAAATTCGCAAGGCGGTCGCTCTAATTAATTCCTCCCGGAGAAAAATGTTAAAAACGTATAATACACCGTAATTAGTGTTTTATCGTTGAATTATGCAAACGGCCGCGACACCGTAAATTAGTCATCTCGCGCCTAATTGCGAGAGAAGGTGACGCACAGCGGTCCGGATTGACGATCTACGAGAAGACGCATATTAGCTTTACAACTACCAATTAGTATGACAATTTTTCAGACAAAGATGACGAAATAAACCTTTAGAAGTCCAGAGGCATCTATGTCATGCCCAAAATAATTTTGAAAGCTATTTTAAATAATTTGATAATATATTTCATAAATTACTCGGAGATAATTCTATCAATATATTACAGTAAAAAGATTAAGAATTTTCTAAACATTTTACTTGAACTTGCAAATTACTAACACTTATAGTAAAATTTGTTTATTCATCGATGGATTTTGGAAATAATTTTTTGACCAGTCATATGTTACATATAGTACATATTTTCTTAAAATAAATTAATTTACTGTATTTAATTCAACTCAATATTTAAACAATATACTTTAAAAGCATTAAATTCCGAACAGTAAAGTTGATGTTGACGAATCAATTGACATATATTTATTATTTTGTGTCCTATTATAAGTTCATAATTATGCTGAATGTCATTTAATAAAATAGTACTGAAAAATACATGTCATTTAATAAAAACTATGAATCTTAATGAAATCGAAATAATATAAAAACAACCACTGTCTAACTAACTTTTGCCCATCCCCCTAGAAAAAGCTGAAAAGATGTCCCTGATTCTAAACCAGAAATTCTCGGGTTATGATTGAAAAAGCCTTCTTTACTTTGGAGGTGATCTTTAATTTTTTTCATTGTGTGCGACATTGGTTGAGGCATAATCGCATTGGTCTACTTGGATCATAATATCAAACACTATTGACAAGATCGGTTTATTTAGTAGTGGGTTTATTTTTAAAATGTTAATCATCTTTTGATATCACTGTTTCTCAACCGGTAGTCCGTAAAAAAAATCTTTGATCCGCAAATCCACAAATATTTGACGTCCATTTAAAAATGTTGTACTAAATATTTCATGAAATTCTTTTAAGCCCAAGCACCTACAAGTGTCTAAGCTCTTAAATTTTTTAAAAACCAGCTATATTTCGAAAAATATTTTTTTGTCACACAAAAGCTCTCGTTACGACCAGAAAAAATAACATGCAAGTGTTCTTACTGTAAATATTCTCTGCCATTAAAAGTATATTTCTTTGTTGCGAAGCAGTTACGGGAAATAATAAATCAATTTACAACCTTGGAAAATGCCCATCAAGTAAATGTCACTTTCTAAAAGCGTATATTTATATCGCTGTTCTAAGAAATGAGTACGTATATTGGCCAGACGTCAGCAAGCTTTGCAGTATTTAGGGCTTGTCTCCAAGGAGGAGAAGGCAGTCACAAGTAGTCACTGGCGGACACTAAGAAACTAGCAGATCCGTCCGCCGACATTATACTGTCATGGACGCTCACATTCTAAGAGATATACCACCATACGAACACCGCAACAGAGAGGGATCAGCCTCGTAACACTGTCACTGCCGCCTACAAGCTCTCTGAGGATCTACCACCGACAACATCCCTGCGCTAGCTTCTCCACCACCACTCAAGAGAATAACGGTGTCGCCCATGTAACGGTCTGTCGCAACATGTAATATAATCTAATAAAATTCTTACTTGTTTCTAACTGCGTCTTACTGGTTACGAAGTCACACTGCTTAGGGTTGCAAACGTTAAATCTGTTTCTTTGCTATTTTGATTTTGATAGTGTTTTTCTTTTTATTCAGCTCTAGCGCCATCCAGATATTTTACAAAAACACTGAAACGTACAATATCAATTTTATTTTAATTAAATATATTGAAATTATTTAATTATTTACCTTTATGATATAGGATGTTTATGGTGATTTCATTTTGCGCATATACAAACAAATCGCTTGGTTTTTCTACACGGGATCATGAGAAAAACATGGGTTCTCCAAATTTAATCCACATACTTGCAACGATTGCCCTCGTGATTTGTTTATCGTTATTGTAAAAGCCAGTTTAATTAAAAATTGCAATCGCTTGAATAGGAGTGGCATACCTGATGAAATCATTGGTATGAGTGGTAGCATCACAGCTTCTCCTTTGAATTTGTTAGTTAAAATTGTCATTTTTTAACAATTTATTCACTGTCAATAGACGGGGTAGATCAACGTTTCTAAGAACAATGATAGGAACACTTCAAATTTATGATGTGTGGTGATGATCCAATTAAATTAAATGAATTAAAGAATTTATTTTGATAATTTTCCGCCTCATCTTGATTCATAACAGTATCAATTCATTTATAAGTATATGTTTCACCTGATAACACACATTGAATGATGATTTTAATAACATTTACATCTACGTTTTTTGCAGGTAATATTGCACGTTCACTTAACCATTAATGACTTTCGTAATGTTGTGTAATATCTTGAAATACACATTGAATCGATTATTATTTTGATTGTGTAATACCATAAAAATTGGTTCGTAATTTAATGCAGCCTGTTGATTCATTAATTGTAATTATGTCATTTCCATTTGTTATGCAGAAGCATGATTGTCGTTGGTGTACATTTATTAACATGCCTTCACAAATTTGCTGCTTTAGTTCATCAGCTGGTATTGAACATGGTAACAGGTAATGTGTGACGTAGATTACCTGCTTTGTTTCAATGTAAATCCAATGCAATTGATATTTGTGCGACGGTTAATATTTTGTCGTTATGGTGGCGTTGTTATGCAACAACAACAACAACAAAGTAACATAAAATCAATAATTATATTTAAAATATAACAATTGAATATCAAAAAATGTATTATTTTATTATATATACTCATGAAATCAGAGCTCAGCTTCGTCCAACAAGGTTCTTCATTCAATTTATTACATTGTATTTATACATGGGTTTGACTTACGTGACGACGAAAGTGTATGATGTCATTATACTAGGAATTTGAGATACATTTAGTAGAACAGCGGCGAGCATGTAAGACTTAATTAATTAATTATTTATTTTATTTAATATTTAATTAAGATTTGTTTAAAAAAATAAAAATACGACTGCGGTGGTATGAGATTATGATATGCCGTCAAAATTATAAAATGGCGGCGAGCATCATATCGCGAGCGCGTTTGAGCCCGACAACACTATAAAAACAACAGCATTTCATTTACATTGCTTTCTAAACATTGCCTATTATTAATATAGATGCGGTATAGTTACATATTAAGAAGAAAGACGTGGTGAGAGATGAATCAGGACGTTTTGAAGTCATAACACAAGAAACATCAGCGGATCGTTCAGCATCATCACGACAGACCACAACCGATGATAATTAAGCTCGACACTCCAGTGAAGACCTCCGATTTCCATGGCCTACTATTATGACACCAGAGTTACATTTCCATAAATACGAGGTAATTAAAATATATTTACAATAATAAACTTACCGGTTTTTCGGCGTCTATTTGTCTAAAAAGTTTCACTCCCTCAATCTCGAAATCCAAAATAAATTTGTTGTAAATATTAATATTAATTTTAATAAGAAAATCATACGCGTCACAACTTAAAACTTAAAACTTTTTTTAATTCATAGATAAAACTATCTAGTTTAAATATTGAACAGGATCTGCGTAGATCGCACTGGTGGACCACTGTGCTTTAACAGTGCGGCGGTGACCCGCCCCAATTTAGGTGCGCTTATTCTTTATGCATTAAACTTCCATTAGCCGTCGAACGCGCGCCGAGTTTAAAATTGAATTATGTCGCTCCTGAGAGCGAAAGAGGTGAAGAAGGAGCGCGTGTGTGAAAAATTGCGTTAGTTGGCTCTGCGTATATAGATTTCCCAGAGGGAAAGCTTAATAGGTCGGACTGCGCTGCCTTCCTTAGCTATCTGTCTATCCACCGGTCCGACCCGACCTATAAAACACTTTACATGCCGGCCCGTTAATAACGCCCCGCTATGTCCGACAATTAACTTTATAGACTATATTTCTTATCGGACCGGGATTTATAGCGGGATCGGGGGAAATATGATCGACCCGCGACAGACGGTCCAGCTAATAAAAATGGTACGAATTCGGTATATTTTACACGAGGATGCTTTTTAGCACGTTCGCTTAATTGTTTATTGTTTGCATTTGGCGAGAATTACGACTTTCAATTATATGGCACAGCGTCGAAGATATTCAGTTGAAATCAAAACTAATATCATATTCCTCAATAAAAATGTTGAGCCAGTATACGCCACAGCTTTCAATTTTTACACATATACATTCGTGCGTGCTAGAGCTGTCACAATAATAAAGTCGTATATGTCGCACGAAAATACGATTGTGTGTTGTTTTGTGTTTCTACCTGCGCTGCAATAACGGTTATTATCGGGAAACTGCAGCGTATTGGTATATGATATATTATTTAAAATTATAAATTTAATTTTATCAAATATTTATTTCGCAGCGTTAATTTTTTTATGTTTTCTTAATATTTCGATAATGTCAAATTTTATAACAAATGTATCGAATCGGTAAGAACAAAGCGGCGTTATTAAGTAATTTTAACGTAAAAGTGATGTTAGCCAATTTACATTTAAGTACATCAATATTTCTCCGAAACATAAACGTTAAGATTTCAAGAAGCTATATGCTATTATACATACGCTTCGAGTTACACGAGTAATAACTAAATTAACGAAGAACTTTAATTGAGTCGCTGATATTAATAGTGGTTTCGTCGATGTTACAAAATGTAACTTTTGAATAAACATTGGTTCGGGCTTAAAGCGGTTCGTTATTTTTAACTAATAATATATATTTATAGTAATAGATTGTTTAAGACAACATTTCCTGATTTTTTGAAATGCACAAAAGTAATCCATATTCATTAAAATGTTAACTTATTGTATATAAGTACCTATAGATCAGTCTCATTTTTGTCAACTTCTGCTAAAATGTTTGAAATACTTTTCCATAGATACGTGTTCAATCACTTTCGGCAAGTTCGTTCTACTGTTACTAACCTTATCTCATTTACAAAAATGATGACAAAATATCTCGATGCGTGAATTCAAGTAGACGTCGTATATACTGATTTTGAGAAGGCGTTTGCCATGGTTTGTCATGGGTTAATATAAAAAAAATTCTTGGACATCGGTTGCTCAGATAATTTACCTCGTTAATCTAGAATTTAAAAAAGTATTTCTCCCATATATGGATTTCTCAGGGGTCAAACTTGGGGCCTATGTTATAATTGGAATAAATACGGCCGATAAAAATTTAAATTTTCTTCCGAATACAAATGGTTTTAAATTGTTTTACTATATTTAATCTTTTGCATTCCTCTTTACAGAGTGATTTAGATTATCTATGGAGATGAGCTTCCTGTGTCATTTTCTTGACTCCGTTTGCCATCAGATTATTTCTACGATTGTGTGTATTATTTTTTATATTACTTGCGTAGTATTTTTTTGTGTATATAGCACTATCTTTTTTTTTGCCCAACACCACGCATTGGAGGGGTTGGTTGTTAAATCCTAATTTAATTTGAATAAATTATAATACTTTTTAAACACGTCACAACAAATGAGTTAAAAATTAAAGCGTGTGTAAAATTATATATTCTTCACCCTTTTCTACATTTACTCTCCACATGCTAATCAATTTATTTTATATCTGATCCAAAAAATAATGTATTTTTGAAAGCAATGAAATATTTAATGTCGTTTTTTATATCCGTTTTTGTAAAATATTTATTTATTCCTAAAAGCTATAACAGGCATATAAATAATTTGATAGTCAATGTCTGAAGAATATAGTGAATGAAAAAAGAGTTGCCAATAAAGTCCGTTGATTTTTCTATCGTCTATTTAGATACATGATGGCGAGCGCTGTCGTGGTTTAAAATTAGCCCTCTTTAATTTATAAAAAAAGTTTTTTTTATAACCCTTCCGTTACTGTGGCAAATAAATCCGCGCATTACTGTGCTGTGTAGTATATACACATGCAAAAATAAGTGACTGCAAATCGGAATATTCATAAATATGGCTTTAATGCAATAATAATTAATATTTAATCGCTAAAATTAGAAAAAAAACATTGACTAAACGGCACAAGTAGCTAAAAAGAAAGCCCGAGAGCTATTGATCTACTCCCGCACTAGTTATTTTCCTTTACGCTGTGACGAGAGTGAGTGTGAGATAAGAGCACCGTCCCGCACGCATGACATGTCAACAAAGTCATTGCCAGGTGTTACAAATCATAACTGTATGATTTGTAATCTCTGGCAATGACTTCGATGATATATGTAAATGCTAAAATAATAAAAAAACGACCACCCCCCTCTTCTGAATTTTTTTTTATCATATAAAATTTTTTCAGAGAGGTGGGGCAAAAGTTTCCCATTGGTCGTTTTTTCATTATTTTGATTTTATTAGGATTTGTAGTATTTTATTAAATGACAAGTATTTTTCTGGCTAAATTTAAGGGTAGGAAATATTTCCCTACCTACCCCCACCCCCCATTAATGACGTCCCTGTGTCTTCGAATCCAAATCATTCCGATATTCAACAAAACTCCATTTGACACTATAAATTAAATATTAAGCGCAGTCCGTAACGTTTCAGACTAATAACTCTTAGGTTGCGGGTTCGAGTCACGCCAGCGGCACTCTTCGCATTATATTAATTTATAAAAATAATGCTCTATATTTAACAAACTAACCTCAGCTGCAGCGACATCAATTAATTATAAATTATATTACACATATTAATTTATAATTAAATATATAGATGTCACCGATTCCCAGACTTTCGGTCTGGTGATTAATATAATACTTGTAGGTATTCATTATATCTGATTGACTTACTAAGTTAGTACAGATTTAACCCGTTGTAACACTTGTCAGGTTACTACGAAAGATTTAAAATAAAAAATATGTTTTAACTGCTATTGTCGTATTATGACCGAGTTGAAACTTGTAAAGCATAATATGGCTTAACTGAGATTATTTTATCTCCACTGTCATTGTTGATAAAGGGTTGAAAATATCGAAACAAAAAATATTTCCTTAGTAAATAGCATTATTGATAAGACAGTCGTTGACAAACACCGAAAGAATAGTGAATTTATTGTTAATGTATAATACATTTTTGCAAATATTAGAAAAAAACGTAAAAACTGATACCACTATTAATATTTGCCACTCAATTAGACTACCATCATCATAATCATTATACTCGATAATATGTATTGTAATTATTTTCCCAGATTACGATATTATAATAGGTAGTAAAAGTATCAGCTATTTATTTATATGTATTTTATGGAAAAGGGGGAAAAAGAGTGTGAATTTTTTACGTCATACCTTGGTTAGCGATTTTATTGTAATGAAGGGTTTTTCGACCCATCCTAGAGTACGCATTTTTTTAAAGTATCCTCGTTACTTTGCGCAAAATATAACTGTCAGAAATGAGAACGAAGGGTAGACGGAACAAATGTGAAAATTTGCGTTAAATTTGGAAAGGCGTAGGAAATGAAGAAATAAGTACATCGTAATCCCTACGCGTCTAAGGGACGTGTGCCTTGTTAACGGACCACTTTTTATTTAAAATAACAGACGGTGTGGTGATTTTTTTAGAATTTCAGTCTCGAAGCCTAATTGAACCGACAGTTTCAAAAACGGTGTAAGTAAAACGTGATCTTTTAAAAGTGCAGACATAAAACATTGCTACCCTTTACTTATATACTAGGGCTTTTAAATAGTGAAGCAAATATTTAATAAAAGTATTTAGGTATATAAAAATTTCAGTTTGCACTTTGAAATATAATACATATGCTAAAATATTTTATATAGTTTAGAATCCTATTAGATTGTTTATTAAGTTATAATTACAATTTTGACTATGGACGATTACGGCGTAACGTTTCTCGCGATGAAGGTGTACGTGGCGCAGGTGGTGATGGCCGTAGATGATGCTCAGGGTTCTTAGGCTGCGTGCGGCGAGTGTCAGGTGTGATCTTCAGGTGTGGCTGGTTCCTCCGGATGGCTGCTGGTAGATCTTGGCTCTCTGGTCGTCTGCGTCGCTGGTTCTACTGTCTGGTGACGTCTCTTGTCTCGTGCCAAAGCCATCTCGTATCTCGGACCGTCTGCCTCAAGTACTGTGGACCGTCTGCTCTCTTCTCGTCGGAGTCCGAGCTTATACCCTTCAGGGGGATGCACGCTAGCTGGCCAATCACGATTCTGCATCGATCTCCTAGCCAATCACTACAGTGGCTTCTTAGAATTCGAGAAATCTGTTATGTATTTCGAAAGCCAGTTTTCTGCTTGGCTCCAGACTTTTGAATTCTTCGAAAAGGTTTGCATTGTAGTGATTGATTGCGTCCGTACCGTTTTGTCACAAAAGGAATTCTCTTAACGACCCGTGTTGTGTGTTGTCAAAAGAAACCTTTCTTGTGCCATGATGTTTGTCTCATTGATAATGAATGAACGTTTTTGGTCACGGTCATTAACAATGAGACAATCGCCCTTTTGAATGTGCTTATATGTGTGGTCACCACAATAGAAAGATGGAATAACATATAAGTGATTTTTATTTTATATAAAATATAATTGTGAAATAATTTAAAATCCTAATGAAGAGTTAGGATAAAAACTCAGTATTAAAAATCCGTAAGATGATCTTTTCTTAAGCTTTCTTAATTCAGCATCTTTATAACAATATTTCGTAATTTTTTTATAGCATCTTTATTCTGATAAATTTAATCAATAAATATTTAAATAACTCATGTTCATAAAAAAATATAAATTACTTTATCACACTTAAATAGGTAAAATATATGTTGTAAAATTGTTTCTTTACAGTATTTTTTTTGTATATTATTCATTCAGATTGACTATATACAAATATTATATAAAGATTTATATTATATAAACGGTAAATTCTAATCTTATTTTATATAAACATTACTTTTTATTTTTTTATATATTTGACTTACCGACAAACAATAGTTTGCAATTAAAAAATACTTTAAATTTATGTTAACATTGCAAAACAATTATAAAAAATATACTTCTTTCTTGGAATAGATTAAATTATTTTATTTTTATTAAATAGAAAGAATATTAAATAACTAATATTTATTAAAATATGTGAAACATAAGGGCACAGGATAAAGATCATAAGAAAAATTAAATCTATCGCTGGATTCTTAATGCGGCATGATTTTAAATTGATCTTTTCTCCATTCTCAAAATGTATTTATTTTGACTAATGTAACCTGAAAATATAAAATACACAATCAATCCCTGATATAAAGAAATACAGATATGCTACAGATCCTTGAATAAGGCCGCTCACCTAGTTACAGAATAATCCACTGCGTGGCGCTTTGTGTCGTGGTCGTTAGCTAATTGCGTGTTTGTTCGCTGGCCACTTATAGAGCAGACGCGACGTTCTGTATTCAAAGTTTATAAACTCCATATATTGTTTTAGCGCATGTAAAAGTGGAATACCAGAGTTGGCGTGTACGTACGTACATTAAATCACTTCATCCCAGAAGTTGTACTCAAACGTTAAACGTTTAAATATCTTTATTAAGTTATCTGTCATGTTTTTTATATTAACATTTTCACCGCAGATCTATGCATGTCATGACGAGCACAATTTAAACAGAATATTCAATACATATTAAAATTTTTAATAATATATAAAAATACTTTAAATGTAAACTGACATGTTTATTTAATTTTAGGAAGTAAAGTGATATGTTTATGTTCAAAAAAACTAAATTTTTAATTCATTAAATAAAAAGAGCTGCGAACTATTTGCGTATATTTCTTAATATGATTCGACCCAAAAAAGGTTAAAAAGCAATTTAAGATGCGATTCGATGATTTTAAAAAAAAAATTAAATTCCATTAAAAAAAGTATCAACATAGAAAAAAATGCAAGTCAAATTTTTACAATATTCAAAGCAAATCAAAATGAATTAAAATTGAAAATAATAAAATTTTAGAATAATTTATATTTAAAATACATTGTATTTGGAAACACACTAAAAATAAATACATAATAATAAACGCGGTACAAAAATAAATGTCTTTTTTTGGCTCTACATATTTGGCTAAATCCACATTTTCTGACATTATGAAATCTGATATACGAAATTATTTGAGTGATGAATATATTGAACATTGTTTATGATTATTTCTGGAAAAATATTTGATATATTTAGGCATATCAATAATTTCGTTAACAATATTGTATAATATTTACATAGTATATAATATTTCCTATGTTTCAATTATTTTAATATGAATATATTTAAAATTAATATTTTGATTTATTAAAATATTTAATAAGCATTTTTTATTTGTAAAAAAATAAAAAATATTACTTACCATATTGGTAGATCGCGATGATTTTGTATAAAGATAGATCGCCACTATTAAAAGGTTGAGCAGCCATGATATAAAGCATATGAATAACGAAAAAGTCATTCGTAAAATTCACGCATCATTTTTAAAATTATTTGTATATATATATATATATATATATATATATATATATATATATATATATATATATATATATATATATATATATATATATATATATATATATAAATATTTTATATATATTATATATATATATATATATATATATATATATATATATATATATATATATATATATATATATATATATATATATATATATATATATATATATATATATATATATATATATATATATATATATATATATATATATATATATATATATATATATATATATATAAATATTTACTAGTCTTACGTCATGTAGTCTTCCAGAAGATCTGGTCGAACACTTCGGATTCCAGCTACTACTTAGTTGATCATGGTCTCACTCGGTAGTAGAAAAATTATTTGTATATATATATATATATATATATATATATATATATATATATATATATATATATATATATATATAAATATTTTATATATATTATATATATATATATCAGGGGCGTATATTCAGGGTGTGCTAGGTGTGCGGCGCACACCCGCAAAACCATCTAAAATATAAATTTAGAAATTTAGAAAATTTAGGGCGTAAAGCGACATCATTTTGCATACAGTAGTATGTAAAATTATAAAATTTTAATATGCAGTGTATAGTATGCATTGGTATTTGTCATTCGCTCTGAACGTTTTCGCGCGAGCGATCGTTTTGGAACAACACATATAACGCGCCGACCTTGCGCGCGGCCGCCGACTAAAGTAAATTGTTCCGAGATTTAACGGCTGAAGTCGATCTGTCGGCTGGCAGCGCTCAGTGGTAAAATTGGTCTCGAATTTGGTGCGCGTACTTCAAAAACTCTTGCGTCCGTCGCTGCTTTTTTATTACATTATATCACAATAACAGGTCACTCATTTTTTATATTTTGGCGTAAAATAGTTTATTATCTTATTTACATATGATCAATATTTAATTTTCTATTCTAGATTATATTTTTTTATTTACCCCAATAATGATGAAGAATACCGTTGAAGATATTTTGAATAATCTATTTTCAAAAAGAAGTTATGAAATTAAATTGAAGATCATCAAAATTGGCAAACCACGTCCACCTCTTCCCAATTTATTTATGAAGCATAAAGACAATAAATGTGAATATACAAGACATTTTTCATTTTCATCATATGAACGAACTGAGTGGTTAACAGGCTGCGAACTTCGATCTAGATTGTTCTGTTGGCCATGTTTATTGTTTTCCAAAGAAAGCAGCGTGTGGAATAAAAGTGGATTTGCTGACCTTAGTCATCTGATAACGGCACTGAAAAAACACAAAAGAGCGCAGTCACACGTTCAATCATTTTTTTCTCTCAAAATGTTTGGAAAACAACGAATTGAAGTCATGATTGACGCTCAACGTAAAGCTAATATAAGTCAACATAATGAACAAGTTCATAAAAATAGAGAAATATTAAAAGGAATGATTGACGCAGTAGTATATCTAGGAAAACAAGAACAACCTTTTCGAGGCCACGATGAATCCTGTAATTCACTAAACAAAGGAAATTACCTTGAATTTTTAAATGCACTTCGAGAATACGATTCTGTTTTGGATACTCATTTAAATACTGCAACGGTGTTTCGTGGTACTTCCCCATCCATACAGAATGACATAATTGAAGCGAATGGTGATGTTATTAAAGATCATATTAAGGAAGAAGTAAATTCAGCAAATTTTGTCGCTATTATTCTTGACGAAACTTCAGATATAATGACGAACTCACAGCTCTCGACAGTTTTGCGTTTTGTTTATGAAGGTAAAGTTTACGAGCGGTTTTTTGGCTTTACAGACGTTAGCTCTGATAAAACAGCCGATGGCTTATTTTGCCACGTTGTAAATATAATTGAAGAATTTCAAATTCAAGAAAAATTAGTTGGACAGACTTATGATGGGGCGAGTGTAATGAGTGGGCATATTAATGGTTTGCAAGCCAAAGTACTCGAAGTTTATCCATTGGCCATTTTTACACACTGCTATACTCATATGTTGAATTTAACATTACAACAAGGTCTTTCCAATATAAAAGTGTGAAAATCATTCTTTCAAACTTTAAATGGATTGTCTGCATTCTTTTCTAAATCTTCCAAACGAATAAATGCTTTACAAGAGTTTGTAGGTAGAAGACTTCCTTCTGTTACACCTACAAGATGGAATTACACATCACGATTAAGTAACACAGTGCAAAAATACAGAAATGAATTTATGGACTTTTTTCGAGACGTCGTGAAAAATTGTGAACTATGGGACCCCGACACTGTAATAAAAGCACGAGGTTTTCTTAGCTTTTTGGAAGATTTTGAAACCAGAAAACTTCTCCACATATTTTCAAACCTTTTTGGACAAACTGATGTGTTATACAACATTTTACAATCCAAATCTTTTGACATATTATATTGCTGTAAGAAAGTTACCGAAATTTTGCAACAACTCAGACATGAACAGGAAAATAATTATGAAACATTATGGGATTCTTATGTAACGGAAGAAAATTATCCAAGACTGAGTAATGATTTGCTTGTTGAAGAAAAGCACGCGTTTAGCCAACTATTTAATACAATAGTTGATAATATATGTAAGCAAATTGAATACCGTTTTTCTTCAATGTCCAAATTGGAATATTTTCACCTTCTGGAGAAAGAAAAATATGAGCAATATAAAGGAAAATTTCCAAAGGAATTACTTACCAAACTGCAACAATTCTATGGAACATTATTTGATTATATAAGTTTAAAAAATGAGCTTGCTGTTCATTATCATTTACCTGAATTTGCAGAGAAATCTGTTCATGAGCTTGTACAATTAATGAACACAAATAATCTTGAGTCAGGTTTTCAGGAAATAGATAAATTAGGCAAACTAATATTAACTCTTCCAAGCAGTACTGCTTCAACAGAACGTTCATTTTCTGCTCTGAAACGAATTAATAATTGTTATCGAAGTACCCAAGGCCAAGAAAGGCTATGTGGCCTTAGCTTGATTTCAATAGAAAAAGGAATCCTTATGGATATTAAAAAGAAGAGCACTTTTTATGACAGCGTGATAGAAAAATTCATGATTAAAGAAAGAAGATTAGATTTTATATATAAATAATTATAATTTTATGTTTATTGGAAATTTGATATAATAATATTTTAGATTAGGTTTGATGTTTATTTATTTATTTATATATGGAAAAAAGCTGTAAGGCAGTTTAGGCATGCCAAAACCTCGGCTAATAAAAATGAAAAAATGTACGTTTTTTTTATTTTTTTATAGCACACCCAATATTAACACCCACCGTACGCCACTGATATATATATATATATATATATATATATATATATATATATATATATATATATATATATATATATATATATATATATATATATAAATATTTACTAGTCTTACGTCATGTAGTCTTCCAGAAGATCTGGTCGAACACTTCGGATTCCAGCTACTACTTAGTTGATCATGGTCTCACTCGGTAGTAGAAAGCGGTTGCTTGTCTCGGTCGATACTCGCCTTAACGACGCTTGGTGCGAGGCTGACCCTACTCTCGTTTATTGAAAGTCAAAAGTAAAGCGATAGAGTTGTCTTCCGTAAATTAATTTAGTACGCCCTGTTTTAGAAAAAGTATTTTACCCTTCCCGTTCTCGATCGTTTGGCCAATGCGATGATTCGGGGAGGAAACAGACTATTGGTTATTGTTTTTTTACGTAACGGAAATGATTTAAAAAACAGTGGATGTTTATGTATACGAAATGCATATATTCAACTTTATTACTTTATGCAATACTTCTAATTTACTTTAATGTGCGATTAAAAGATGTATCTTTATATTGCAGACGATAAAAAAACTTTATTAGGAAGTCAGAATAAATAAATCTATCAGAAAAATAAACAGCTTTTTAGGATATTTTTTTAGTCATTGGCAACATTTTTTAATGTTGTCTATTAATATTGCTTTTACTATACAATTGGTATCCAGCAGGGATTACACTAGAAACCGTTTCTTCGAATCGATTCTTTGGACAAACCCGAGAAGTTCACCTGCAAACAATTTTAGAGAGCTTTGTGATGTTTTTGTCAGCGTTCTAGTTTCAACGTGTTTATTTATAATTGTGCATCTGAGCACAAAGGTCCCGATCTAGACGAAACAGATTTGTTCGAGATGAAGTAGCGGCCAAGGTGCGGCCAATAGCTATTCGTTAAAACGAGCCGCGTATTAATTACGACCGCCATTATTCTTAAAATACTTCCCGCTGTACTCCCCTTCGCCATAGCGAGATTGTATATTAATTACGCGAAGAATTCAGCCTCGTCGTCGTGATTAAGGATGCTCGATAAAACGGGATGGAAATTAATTTTTCTCTTTTTTATATTTATTTTCCCCCTGTGCGAAATATTAAAACAGAACGTGACGGCAGCTCTTTAATAATATAACGCGTTTCGGGCGGACACGTGTCGAGTCATTGTGATGTGATTCATATATTCTACCCTTTTTCTACCTGTTTTTTCTCCCGCGTCGCGATAAATATTTCCGTGTGCAATATTCTCCAGCACGTGTCGGGGTTAGTTAATATAAGTCCGCTTAGAGCCGGGGACGAAAGTGACAACGTCGAAAGGCTCGCGACTAGAAAAGTTGAAGTAATAAGAGGAAGAAGTTTCTGCTTAAGATGGACCGACTCAATCAAGAATACAGAGTATTTTAGATAACTCGCAGGAGTAACATTGTCGAATAAGTCTGAAACGCCAATAATATCGACTGTTTCGAATTAACATTTATATCAGGCGCGAACGGTGCGATACATTCCCTTTCGCTCGCTCGCGTGTTAAGTGACAAGAGTGAGCGTGTTATCTCTCACTCACTCTCGTCACTTAACACACGAGCGAGCAAAAGAGAATTTATCTCACCGTACGCGCCTAATTTATATGCGTTATTTTACATTTAGTAAGAAATATCTATGCCAGTGATATTAATACACAAATATATACATATTATAACTACTTTAGACACTTTTAAAATTGCTAAAAATAATTAAAAAATATATAAAGATCATGTCTAAAAATAATATCATACTATCATAGACTAGTAAGGGAAATTTGTAAAACGTAATTTTTATTAATTTGAAAAAGATTATCAAAGTAAAAAATAAAATAAAACAATCATCTTGATCAGTAATAGATAATTTTACTCACGGGTTATTAAATTATATACTAGTACCTTTAGTTACCCGCTAAAAAAAATCATAAATTAAATTTTTATCAGACATGTATTATGGCGAAAATATCAATAATTATAAAAAAAGGTAAAATAATTAAATATTAATGTATTTTTATTAAATATTAAATTTATATATGTAAGTAAAAGTCGTTTTTGCGATAAGCGTTAAACGATATTAAAAAGTGGGCCTTTTCATCATTTTATCTCGTTTAACGAACAAATTCTGAGAATTTCGGTCATAGTAGATACCGCCGATAATCATTATATCCACAAAGAGGATTTTGTCAAAATTTAATTTTAGGATACTAAAAATGTTATAGAAATGACAATATTTTTAGTTTCTTAATAGAATCTACAACATTTTTAGTTTTATAAAATTATTATCTTAGTCTAATTATTTATAAATAAAAAGTTCAAAAAAGCTTCTTTGCGGATATATTTGTGAATATAATGTTTATCGGCGGTGTCTACAATGACCGAAATTTACAGAATTCGTTTGTTGTTATACATAAATTATTACTTTAATCTATAGTGTAGATTAAGGTAATAACTTAGGTTAAGTACTAAACATTATAAATAATGTACTACTTCCAAAAATTATATAAATTTATTAACATATAAATAAAGAACTTGTTGAATTAAAAAATATATATTTTTTTTATTCACACATATTTTTTGAATGTTGAGAAGTTGTGTCTCATTGTCCCGCATTTTTGAACAAAATAAAAGTGCATAAAAAAATATTGATTTTGGAGCGGCACTAGTCACTCGTGTATATTGAGAGAAAAAATGACATGTGATGCTAAAGTATATAAATTGTTTTATTCTTAGAAATTTTTCAAATTTTATTTAATATAGTATAAACGAATATTTAACGAATATTCATATACTTGAAAATCAGAATAATCGAATATTTGAATATTTGATAAGCTCACAAAACCTATCTAACGCGTAGAATATCTTATAATATATGTGATAAATTACACATTGTTCTAATTAATAATAATCTAATAGAATCTTTGAGTGTCATTGTAGGTGCATTGACAAGGCAATTTAAACGATAAATGAAAAGAACGGTTGATTTAATTAATAATCTGTATTTGAAAAATAAATGTAAAATGGTATATTTTAAACTATAATATTATATAATGGAATTATTTAGGTTATGGATTTTTATAAAATAAAAACGTTTTTATATCAATTCATTTTTGATAATATAATAAATAAAAATTAATACATAAATATATATATATAGTACATATTTTTGTTCTTAACGTTATTTATATTAAATAAAGCAATTCAAGTTTGGCAATCCCTACTATGAGCACTGATATTGGTGTGCAGTATTTCACAACTTGCACTGGTAACGTTTATTTTATGGTGCTATTCATCGTCGCTCTCCTCTCCCAGCTCCGGTTTGATGATGCCCAACCTCTTGGCCACGGAGCGGACGTTGGCTATCACCTCCTCTTGCACCAAGTTGAACGACATGGCTAGTAGAGATATACCGAACAAGAGATACAATGAACACAGAGCTATGGATATCTCCGAGTTCGCTTTCACTCCTTGCGCCGGGACGAAATCACCAAAGCCGATCGTCGTTAGGGTGATGAAGCAGAAGTAAGCCGAGTCCAAGAAGGACCAGTGCTCCCACTGAGAGAAGAGGAACGCTCCAGCAATGATGTAAGATACCACTAGGAAGACGCACAACCAGATGGGCACTGGCTTTATCTGAAAACGAAACGATATTTACGAAATGCAATTTACAGCGATATAAGTCAGCGTTGAAAATTTTTATGTCTAATGTATATTGAATTTATTTTTTAATGATCGAACACAGTGGTGTACAACAAAAAACGACTAGTAATATTCCTAAAAATGTTTTTTTAATATTATTTATTATTATTAAACTATGTTTTGTAAACATCGTCATATGTACAAGATATATTATTGAAAAACATGTTTGTTGACGAAAAACTGTTTGTATGAACAAGAGGCAATAACGGTATATCCGAGTTAGATAAATTATATATTGAATGTAAGCACATTTCGACATTAGTTTCAAAGATGCATATCACTTTTATACGAATTCTAACTGGAGTGGTACAATGACCAAAAATAAATGTGTTCAAAATTCACTATTGGTGAAAAAAATACGCACATTTCGTATTAAGCGGTCAACTGTGAATTGTGTGTTGATAATATTAATCAGGCGACCCACTCAGTCTCTATTTTCAGACGAAGGGCCAGGACGTATATTGTTACAATTCTTTGAGCAAGAATATCTCTCATAGTGTGCAAGTACCGCGTGGACAATCCTCTCAACCGCCCACTTTACCACCCACGTATTACATATAATCGCCGATAGTTTCGACATCATAACGTAATTATGGTCTGTCTCTGCTCGGCTTTAACCACGACTTCTTCTAAAAATATATTCTTAATTAGCTCGAGCTAAAAATATAGGCAATTTGATGACTTAATACGCTAGATAGTATTGCTAAATCGACGCGTTTATTTCAACTCTCGGAAACGTTTCGAATAGATGGTTACATTATTTGCGTTTCTTGTAAACATCCCGTCAACTCGACGTATATTATTTCAAGTCGGGATAAAATAAAATAATTGGTATATTCCTATATATACAATTTAATATATTATACTACTCGAGTGAGAAATCTGAGCTACTTTAGTATTCGTCAATTATACAAGACCTTCGCGTGGCCATGGCGACAGTTGATTATTATTTGAGCAAACTGCTACCCGCAAAATTATGTCGACAAGTTTAATAATTATTACGATAAGATTTCAATACTTTATATACACATACTAAATGACAACAAAAGATTGATTAGCCCTGATATTTAAATATTTAACTATCTTAGGATTTGTGATATTTAAATATACCATAACGAAATTTTATTTAATTTGTAGTTAAAAAATCAACTTGCACGGATATTTTAAAATGTTTTACAACCGTTGCATTTTTTATATCACTGCATAAAAGAACGAGTCCGTACCAGATGTTTGATTTTTTTTAAATAAAATAAAGTTTTTTATATAATATTAAAGGCAGTCGAATTTGCTATCAATCATATAACACTTTCCATTAAAATTAATGCTTTAGGCACTTACTATGAATTTATCGACGATTTTAAATTAACTTTCACAAAATTAAAAAAAAAAAAAATATTAAAAAAAAATTAAAAATTATTAATTATCATCAGTTCGTTTTGGTCCTTCGATTATTCGCATCCATTATAATAAATCATCAGTTTTCTTTGTATAAATATATTACATATATGTTTTATTATTTTAAAATTTCTTTATAACTCCTAAGAAAAGCGAGAAGTAAAAATATGTTAAGGTCAGTGTAAGCTTATTTATACATATTTAAAGTTGAATTTTTGTGACAGTATAGAATTCTTAAGTACCCTGTGTATGTTTGTTAGCAAAATTCAATGTGTCAATTTTTTGCAAAATGGCGACAAGTATAAAAATTTAAACACTTGTAACTCAGTAGGTTTAAATTTTAACGAAAAGATTGCTATACATGAAACGTTTAAAAGCCTAAGCTACATCCAAATAAAATATTTAAAAAAATAGTTTTTTGCTTTAAAACAAGCGATGTATAAGTTCGATCGGACCCCCATAAGAGCCATTTTGAGATTTTCATAAGAGTTAACGCTCTTAACTGCTTAGTTTTAAAGATTAAAAATTAAATTTTTAGTATCGTATAGAACTACCGAGAACCCCTATACGTTTTGTATGAAAAAAAATTAAAGTGTCATAACTTTGCAAAATGAAATCCTACTGAAAAATGTTGTATGCAAAAAGTGTTAAAAAGCTTAATTTACATTTAATTTTTTTTTTTTTTTTTAAATTTAAATGTTTATTTTTACTAATATTTATACTAATAAAAGTCGATAAACCAGAACGTTTAGACATGATAACTGTCGTAGTTTTTATCCTATCGGCATGAATTTTTTTTTAAAAGATGAATTTTGAAGAACTTTTAATATCAAGTTAAATTTGATTGCTTGTTATTAAAAAAATACCACTAATAAAAATAAATATAAAAATTTTAATACCTTGAAAAAAGTTAGGTAAGCAAATATGTTCTATAATTGATATTAGGATAAGAATTTTTTTACGCACAAATCTTTTTAAATTTTGCGGCCTTTGCCATACGTATGCATTTACGAAAAAATAATTTCTACAACGCACTCATTATTTCCCGCTTTGCACTCATCATCTCCAATAACTAAAAGCCTCAGGCAGGCGGTCGCTCTATAATGAATGTACAATACCGCGAAGTTTACGCCTCACACCCTCGCGTTATTCATACGCTTGAGGCAAAATCGTAACTTTGTATGTATTAATTATGTTTGTCGTAGATAGTTTTCGTTAATATTATAAATTTTGTATTATTCAGTTGCGCAATACCTGACTCTTGTTAGACTGGTAATAGCCGTCGTCGTTACCCGCGTATTCGATGTCGAAGTCTTCCATGTACCTGGCCTGGCGGTGTACGGCTACGCCCATCGGAGACATGATCCTCGCCGAAGGAGCTGCAAAAAAAAGGTATGAGGATCGTTCGGAGATCGTCCGGAAAGGTAAGAGTCGGATTACCGCTGAGTTTCTCTCGCTTCCTCTGCTTGGCCGCTTTTTGCGCGGCCATCTCCCTCTCGGTTTCGCTAGCTAAATTTTCCGGATCCTCTTCATAATTTTGATCGTTTTCGAACTCGTCCTCTTCCTCGTTGTCGTCGTTATAAATCTCGAATCGACTTCGATGCCTGCCGTCTAGCGAAGAGAACCTGTCGTCTCTCGGCTCTCGATCCCTACTCGGCTCCGGAGATCGCTTCTGAACAAAAAACGTCGAAAATAATGGCACAAGACCTTGCAAAAGGATAAGTGAAGCATGGCTCGCAAAGACCCGTTTTTAATAATTTAAATTAAATTAGTTAATATTCAATTACATATCCATTCCAGAAAATTGATCTTCTTCATCACCAAGAATAGCTTAATTTCCTCTTTTAATTCATAAAAGTGCTTTATCCTTTTATCCCAAATTAAGCAACGAACTTTTGTGTTAAAAATAATTCCAAATCATTCATTTTTTTTTAAATTGGCAATGATTTCCTTGAGATTTTATAAAATGTCGCTGAGATAATATTAGTCATTTTACAATTTTTTGCACACGAATTTTCTTGGTGTAAAATGCAGTAAGTAATATTATTTCCCGTTCTGTAAGGCTTGTAACGTGTTGTATATCCTTTAATGTCAAAGACCGAACGTATTTGGCTAGAAGATCTCTATTCTGAGTTGCTCTAGGAATAACACGTATATCGTATTTTTATTAATCGTCGAAAAATTGTGTTTCTAATAATTTTAATTTATGCAGATTTTATTAAAAACTCTGTACAAGTCTATATTTACAGGATATTTTTTTGAAATTCTCAAGACTAGAAACTGCAAAAAATCCTTAAAATTCTCGGTTTGTCTCGACGCAGAATCCCTATTATGTACTAACATAGCACCAATAACTACCAACATACTGTATTATATTAGATAATTCACCGGAAAATTCAATCTCAATAAAAAAATAATAATATTGCTTTTAACGATCTAAATGCCAGCTATATTTGTTGATTTTTTTTTTTAAAAATGTTAACGAATTATTTTCAAATTATATTTTTTAATTATTAAAGTTTATTGTTCTAGCTTCATTTATCGATAAATCAAGTATTTTATATTTATTCTTAGAAAGAGATATTCTCCCGTGAAGAGAAATTACTGATGACTCACTAAAAAGTTGCTGGCGTTTAAAAGGTTAATGATGTAATTAAGATTAATGCGTTTCACAATAGTATTTTTCGTTGAAGTTGTAAATGTGAGTATAGTAAAAATAAATTATTTTTCATACTGAAATTAAATAATAATGTAAGAATGGAAATGTCTGCATTAGACGGGGAATAATATTTAAAAAAATGTAGCTTTTAGTAAATATTTAAATAATAGAAATATTAAAAAAATATCATCACTCAAATTGAGTGATGAAAATTTGATTGAATTAACAGTATATTAATACAACATTTTAATGTTGCACTTTGCGTCCTAATTAAGGTGTTGCTTTCTCTTAAAGAAAATAACGTTGAAATGCTTACATTAATTGAAAAAATCTCGACATTTTCTTTACTGAAATGACAGCGCAATGAAGCAGCCTGTTTATTTAATCTCTTTGCTGATTATTGCACATTGATTTGTATGATACTTTATTTTTAAATAAAAAAAATACTTCAGTTTAACAGTTAAATAAATGAGCCAAAACTCTCAATTTAGTTTGTTATTTATAAACATGCGTTGATAATGTGTATATGTTATTTTTCCTATTTTATTGTATTTTACGGCTCTTTTTATTCTGTAAAATAGTATGTTTTTATTTTTCATTTGGAACTCATATCTGACTCTCTCCCTAAGATGCCCTTAGTTATATTACATTAATATATAGTTGCGAGATAAGTTAGACAAAGCTGTGTTATTTATCGTAAGCGAATATACGAAGTCGGCTTACGAGTCTGTTTCGTCTGTCGGCCGCTTCGTTCGCATCCAAGCTAAGTCGGTTGCGATCCCTGCGCAGGTCCAAATCCTTGTCGAGCTTTTGACGCCGGTCGTTTCTGAACTCGTCGATATCCAGCATAAAATCTTTGATGTTGAAAATGTCTCTGCTGCTTCTGTAATCGCGACTGTCGTAGCAATCTTGCCGATAAGCTCGCTCCAGGTCGAATCTGGGACTGCGCTCTCTCTTGGGGATCGCTCCGGTTCTGATATCGTCCTCCATGTAGTAGTCCTTGCGAGATTGTCGAGGCAGCGATTTGCTTCTAGAAGTGATTAGCTCGTCGTCCATCTCCAAGTCCAGAGGCTGCTGAATGTTTCTGCCTACTGTTTGAATATTTGAAAATAATTCATATAGCGTATTTTTTGTTTTTTTCCATGGAGATGAAAAACAAACAAGTGTTATTTATTTATCAAAATATTTTTTTTTGAATAAACGTTTTCTCAAGCTAACCACATTTTTAATATATCGATAGTGGTTCATAAAAGTTTTCAGGAATGTAAAATATTGAGTATTATATAAGAACGTATATTTTATTTTAATTTACCAAAAATAATTTGCTTTAAAGAGCTAGGTTAATTTATTTTAAAATGTATTGTTATTAGAAAAAAACTGTAAATATATTTTTGATGTCTATGTTCTAAGACGATGAACGAACTTAGCTTATATATTACCAAAATAAATATTGATGATTAAAGCCTTCAGGTATATAAAAATATTTATATTACATATCTACAATATAACAATATACTCTTAAGTTACGTGTGCTTTTGTTTCTTAGTGACGGTTGAAGAATGTGCATTGACTTTTTCGAAAGATGCGATATGATCTCTTTGGTGCTGGCTAAGAAGCAAATTGACAAAAAGAAGTATCTGCGTGTGATATCGCTTTTTCAAGTTTGTTTAAGATATCGGCGTATTTGTTTAGTATCCCACGAGAATCGGGATGAAAGGTGTCATTGTTTACTCACCCTTGGCGACAGGCAGATAATCATCCTCGGCCGCAAACCTGTCGAAGAGCACCGATGATCGATGGGGCGCCTGCTCATCTCCAGGGGCGTAGGCGCGGGCCTCCGACGAGCTCCTCTTCTGGCGCCTGTCTGCAGCAGACCCCCGGGGCGACGGAGTCACTGCAAACGTTGAAAATTCGGTACATATTCCGAAGGGGATCGATTGCGCGGATGAGTAATTATTAAGCACATTGACACTGACTAGCCATCCTGGGAGGTACTTGGCGCAAGGTCCCTGCGCGGCCACGACTCAGCTGTCGACCTCGACCCCGACCCCTGGGACTCGCCGGCGCAGGAGAAGTCATGCCGTCACTGAATCTGGACATTTGCGACACCCTCAGGTGCTGCATCCGCGGCGGGTATTGTGCGCTGTCATTGTACCTGGGAATATTACTCCCACGTCAAATGCGAGCATGATGTGATCGTATTTTGTGCACAGGAAGCAAATCCGTGTTCCAAATCTCAATGTATGTATATTATAACACAGTGCTACTCAGAATTTTTCGCGTCGAGTATTGCAATTTTATTTCAAATCTTAAGACCGATTATTTTTGTTCATTATATATTCTATTTATAAAAACCGTCCTTCATAATCTTTTTTTGTAGCAGGCCACAACTGAAATATGTATTATTTTGGTATATTAAACAATGCTTGAATATCCCTTAAAAAACATTAAGTTTCTGTTAATCTTTTGATTCATAGTAGAAACATATTTTTGCTGTCAATAACATATTGAGACGGGTGAGCCGTTTAACGTGTTTTACGATAAGTAAATTTATAATTTAAAATTGTCCCATGCTCAAAAATATTCCTTTGCTATTTTATCTCTTACTTTGGTTTTATGTCAAAATTTAATATTGATGCAGTGGACTTTAAAATGTAAATATTATGATTAAAATATAATCTTTCCTAGATACAACTTAGTAAAAAATACATTAGTTTTATCTGCGATGTAATATAATTTATCAAATTATAAAATTGTATGATGCTTGTGAGTTGATAATGGTCGACACTTTTTTTAAGTTTCTATTAATCTATTTATTCATAATATAAACACATTTTTGCTGTCAACAATATATTGCAAAGTGTGAGTCGTTTCATATATTTTTACGATAAGCAAATTTATATATTAAAATTATTCCACCCTCACGAGCAAAAGGCGAAATAAAAGGGATTCTAAAATATTTCTTTGTCATCTTACTTTGGTTTTATGACAAAATTTAATCTTGACTTTGGATTTTAAAATTTATATATTGTGATTTTTTAGATACAACTTTATAAAAAATATATTGTTTATCCGTTATTCAACAAATATTTTAAAACTGATAATTTTTCAACTATAATGGTTTTGTAACAAATTTTGTAGTACTAATTTAGTCAAAATTTTAATCTGACGGTTAAAGTTAAGGAGCACTTTCTCCTCTTTTTACTTATATTTTTTATTGATCCTCCGCTTTTTGTTTTCCAAATTCAATTCTAAATTTATCTGTATTTTGTAAATAAAATTCATAATTAAACATATTTTTTTTTCTTATTAACATTCGAATAAAATTATTATTAACCATTTCGTCGGATTTCTATAACAGTAAATTTTAATGTTGTGGTAAAATAATTATACACCCATACATCTTTAATCCTTAAACTTTTAAGTCTATTATTTAAAGCAAAATTATTTAATAGGATTTAAATTAAATCATAAAATCATATTAATAAATTTTCAGTGTCGACAGCCATTATTCAATTTTATAAAATGTATTCAATATTGTTTAAATGAATAAATCATATGTGTATATATAATATATAGATACATACAATGTTGATAACGTTACACATTGATATTTATTTGATTAGGTAATTAATATTTATTATATATTAAATTTAATAATAATTTTTCAGAATCAAAGTAAAGCTGCTTGCCGACTTATTTTGATTTTCGGTACAACCTATTTCTGTGAATCCCTGTCTATAGTGACGTAGTTAGGGTATGTGCGACCCGGGGCGATCCTTAAAATTGCCGCCTCATTTATCATAAAATTAGCATTTCTTGAAATAATAAATTGGTTATCAATAAATTCTTGTTATTCGTAGATTTATGTATATTTTAGTGCATTTAGCGTTAAGAACCATCGCAAATATGCCGCCTCCAAGCAAGTGCCGCCCGGGGCGGCCCGCCCCCCATAGCTACGCCACTGTCTGTCTTTGTAATTTATCAAATCAAAGCACAATTATTTGTTCGTATGTTGTTAAATATTGTGTGCAACTATATAAAATATAAAATATAAAAAAATAAATCATTGTTAATTTACTAGAAAAAGAATATAGTGGCTCTCGAACTTTATCTCGTATTAGCATGAAGTTTGACTTTCCCTATTATATTTATTTTAAAAATTAGTTACAAACTAATTTTGATTTATATTTTAAGGTTCTTTATTTTATTTGTGTTGAAAGTATAGTTACTATAATATGCTCTGAGCTCAAAAGATTTATGAAAATGGCACATACGTAAATAAATTTTCATTAGTTTGTATTTATCGATATTATTTTGATATTTTCCGGAAAATCTCGAGACAGCATATTTTGTTACAGAATACAATATTTAAAAATATTTACAGAAAAACTGCTGTTTTCATTACTATTTAGTTAAAATAATTAAATTTGGCACCTACTTTGCCCTTTATCATAAAAAGTACTTTTATTATTTATTAACTATTATTTGGATAGCTACGAAAGACAATTTCGGTTAAAACCAAATTGAAAAGTGACAGTAAAACGAACGGTGAAATTGATCTGTATCGCAATAAATATCGCCAGTGCTTTTTAAAGGATTTTTTTATGATGTAGCTCTCTCTTCTGCAAAGTCTGCTCACTCTGCGAATATTTGTCTAGACAAAACCGCTCTCAAACATTTGCGGAGGTGAAACCGCTGCTTAAAATCGCTACTTTAAAGGAAACGTTATATATTCCATTAATAATTGTATTAACTTTACGATACTCGAGTTGAATTACGGCCCGCAGTAAGTATCCTATGGTTAATTTTAGAATTTCCAGACGTATTCTGTTAAGGGCCGCAAATGGGTCTCTTTAAATCCGCTTCTAATTCCGACCGAACCCGAACACCCGTTGCGACCCTTGCGAGTGGATTAACGTTATAAAGCGTTTTTATGCATCTGGCGGCTGCGTCCCGAATCGTTAATTTCGAGTCACTAAACATAATCGGCCGAAACAATCGCCCGATAAGTCCACTGTCAAAATTTAGTGAGGTTAAAATCAAAAGCGGAAAGGAGGGAACGGTCCTTTGCCGAGCCAATTCGCGACCTCATAAAACAATAATTACTCGTAAAGAGCTTTTACGACGCTCTCGATACTAGCCAGATAACAACCATTAATGAGCATTAAAAATCAATACGTATACGTTAAATATACTTTTATCTTATTTTTATTATTCTTTGGCATTGTTTTTCTCTTTCAGAAAATTAGTGAACGAAGAACATTTGCTATGGTTTAAGTAGCTTTTCGATTTTGTCTCGATTCTCTCCTGCCAATGTGTCATATTATTTAATTATCAATTTTTAATTTAGAGCGCTTCATTGATTGACAGACTTAAATTTATTATATACAAATATATGTTTCATACTGCCTAATAAGAAAATATAATGGACAGATTAGTTTTAATGGCATAAAAGAGAAAAACAATTTTAGTTGGCTTCAAAGGGAATGCTGTAAATCAAACCAAATGAAAAGGATAATATCTCTGTGTCGCTTGTTCGCGTAGGAACCTTACTTAGTCAAATGGCAGTCCGCGGATTAAAGTATAAATAAATTTAAAAAATATAAAAAGTGTACATTTTTATACTAAAAAAAAATAAAAATACACTGCAATAGCGATATTTATCTCGATGTAAAAAAGTACACGAATTTGATTAGAAAACGCTGCTTATCCTTCCTCCACTTTTTAGTTTGTTTTTTTTTCCAAAAACCATTTATTTCATGAAAGATAAGCTGTGTGACATAGCTGTTTATCAATAGTTAAAAAAGTGAAACTTTGCTTGGATAAAAGTGAAAACATGATACTTAAAGCTATATAAAATTTTGCTTGTAATTTAATTACCCTTTGCCTAAGCTTATATTTATGAGACTAAGTTCTTCACAAAAATTACAATTGCTTAAAAAATCTGACGCGTTAATTAATTTAAAAAAAAAAATCATATAGAATTTAAAATATTTTATTACATATAATACCCTTCTTTATTATTATACATTTTTAATGAATATTATGTAGATACAAAGTAAACATATTTTATAATAAACACACGTCCGTATTTTCTACGAAGAGTAAAAGTTAAAAATGTCTATATTTAAAATATATGTTTTTTGCTAAGCTTCACGTTTTCATGGAAACCATTTGTCATTAACTTAAGAAATTTAAAAATCGTAGTTTTACGAAATTAAAATATTTTAGCGTATCCAATTTTTTTTAATAAAATAGCATCTTGGGTATATACATGATTTTATGTATAGCTAAAAAATTAAATATATTAAAAAACCTATCTTTGTGACATTCTAAGAAACATTACAGATAGATATGTAACGATTATGTTTGCTTAATTATATATGAGATTTTAATGATACCTTTAATAAAACTAATCCTCTATATTACTGTTTATAGAACGTATAATAAATTTGTATATAAAAGTTGCATTTTTAACACTGATTAAATTTATAACTGTTTAAATCTTTCTTAAATAAAATATAATAATTTTTTCAGACAGTGATTTACTATTTGTTGATTCTTATAAGAAAGACATTTTGCTATAAAAATGCGATATTTACTCAAATAATAACCTACTACAGTTTAATAATGAAAAACCTATCGCTTCATTGTTTTCTTATATATTAAAATAGTCGTTTTAAAATAATACATTTTTTATTCTATTAGTATTCCTGATATTAGAGTAAACCTATAAACGTTTCACTACGACACACAAAAGCGAAAGTAGCACTAAAACGTGGTCATAACCCAAAGTGAGAAACATTTCACGATATCCGTTCGACTGGTTGGAAAAAGGTTAGCTATTTGGCTACACAATGCTTGCACTTAATCTTCTCTGGGTTGTCAGAGGCTACACAGCATCAATATTTTTATCAGATTTACGTATTTTGAATCTAGCTATTAGTATGTGTAAATAAAGTTTATAACATAGTGCGGATGATAATCCTAGTATTTAATTTCAAATGTTATTGATACGCAATTGCGATATTATCAAAGTATATAAGTCGTTTCTACTTAATCGGGACACATTAGCCTCAAACATTTGGCTGACTCTATAAGATAAAATTAAAAAATATATTGAATAACAAAAAAATAATATGTAATCATTAATAACATTTATTTTTTTGATTATGATATTGGTATGTAAAGAAAACTTTGCTTCTCTATATTTATTATTACAAAATTCAATTTATTTTATCTAATACTAATTTATTTGTATATATTAATTTATAATTTGTCATGTCGCAACAACAAGAGGTATTTATATTACATAGCATAACAATATTCAGAATTTTTTTTAAGTAAAATGAGTTTTTTTTATTTCTCGCGTGTGTGTGTTGCAATATACCGTTGGCGTTCCATACGACAATATATTTTTGTTTATTATTTATTAATTTACAACCTGTCTATACATTAACAATTATTAACTTTGTTTTATTATGTGATTGGCATATAAAGTAAATATTCCGCTGGATGCCTCACTATATTTATTATTACAAAATTTATTTTATATAGTACTAATTTATTTGTTTATACTTGCTTACTATTTTACATTTATTATTTGTCTGTCGGGTTTATCAGATGGTCTAAATCGTTTAAGTCATCTGGTGTTTTTGTTGTATTTAGTACTTATTTCAATAAAATAACGCTGTAATCAGGTGATACATTTGCCTTGAATTAAGAACTTTAAAAATTGCATCTACACAATTTTCATCTATTGTCAATAATTCCAGATAATTAATTTATTGTCCTATTTAAACGGAATGGTGTCCCAGATAACCAAAGTATGGCTGTTCCGATAAGCCAGTGGCGCAATTAGGCGCAAACGACTGTTTTTTTTAATTTAAAAATATATGTTAATTAAACAAAAGCTTGCTAATGTTGTCTGGTTTAGTAAAAGGGTTAGAGAAAAAATATTTAATAAATGATATAATATTATATATTTAAAGCACGCTGTAGATACAAAGCTCTTATATAATCCCATAACAAATTACCACTATTTACTTGCCGCGCGTAGTAAAATAACAAAATATCAATACAATATAAAAAAAAATAGAAAGATTTGTTTTGTGCTTTATTAGCAAATATCGAATCAGTCACAGAAGAAAAAAGTGCTACCCGCAAAACTAATTACTTTGTGGAATCGATGGCAGAATCTCCACTACAAATTCTGTTAAATTTTGTGGCATTTCACAAAATTGAGTTAAAATTGCATCTGTATAAACAATTATTTCGAGACGCGAATACTGATGCATTTTTATTAATTTTGTGTCCAGAGTTGCGCGAGGAATGATTATTTATATGTACTAGCTGTCGGTCTCTCACTATCGTGAGATACCACAGCTAGTGAGTGTACAAATACCGGACCCCATTTTTTTTTATTCGTTTTGATTTTAAAAAATATAGTTATAATTTTTTAAATTATAATTAAATAAATTCATACGTTCATATGATTTACAATGTAACAAATTAAGCGTTGAGTGTTTTAATTTTAATATCTATTACTAGCTGTCGGTCCCGCACTGACGAGAGGTATCGCAGCTTGTCGGCGCGCAATGTATTATTTCATTTAATCGGCTTTGATGAGTCTGATATGATATTTTAATGATATTGTTTATGTTTTTTTTTTGCTTCTGTGCAATTGAATAAAAATATCATATGCCGCACGAGAAAATCTGAGCAACACTATCCTGATGCATAGTGTTAAATATTAAATATTCGCCTTCGATATTATCCATGAATATTGTATGCGGATATATCACGCGGACAACATAGAGTCGACAAACAGAATACGGTATCTGTGAGGCGAGAGCAAAATGTATTTCTTTCCGGTATATTATACATGAATGATTTACCTGAGGTCGGTGTCCGAGTAGGAGTGCGAGGGCAAACTGTCGCTGAGAGCGAATCCGCTGTCGGCCGACTTTTGCGAGTACCTCGCCGGTTTCTTTGCAGAGCTGCTCCTGGGCCTGGAGCGGACGCTGAAATTTGCATATATTTTTAACTTTTAACTTCACACTTTAACCCGTCCCACCACGACGGATTGCATTAGTTGAAACGTTACAAACGCACGTACAAAAATAAAGCTGGGTTCAAAAACTACTGATCTATATTACAAAAAAAATATTCCTCTAGTGTTATTATTTTGAGCTTAAGCCAATTTTTAAATTTGATATGTATCAATACTAATTAAATTAAAATAATTAACATTAAATTCTTCTGACATTTATTTAAAAGTTAAATTATGTAACAGTGTAATATATTTCTACCGGTGTCACCAGAATTCAATTCATATTTTTGAGATTAAATTTTTCCATTTTAGAACTTCAAATGGTTCAGTCAACGTAGTTTATCTATTTCTAGATTATTCTAGTTGGACAAATGCGACATAAACCGATTTTTTGTCGTCCAAGCGTAATCACCTTCGCGCCGTATATCATCAAAATATCATTTTTGTTACCGCCATCCGTCTATATAATAATCGACATTATCGGCCGAAGAGGAGGTGGGTCTGTCGTTCGAGCGTCAGAAAAAAAATGATCATTATCTCCATATCCCAGCCTTAAGCCTTCATTAGTGAAACTTTCTTTTTGATAAATTTCGCGAGACGAGTTTGATTCCCTCAAGAGGCGACTTTTAAATTAAAACAAATTTAATTATTCAAGTTGTCCGACGACAAAAAAGCATTTCGGCATTGTCAAGAGCTACAGTTTTTACTCGAAATTCACCTTTATCATTATTATTAATTATTTAAATTCAACTTTAATTAAAATAATATGATGACCAATCGTAAAAATATATCACAGTAGCTAATTAAAAAAATATTTAATTGGTATTTATTAACAAAGTTTTACACTTTTTTTAATAAATAATTAATGGTTTATCAGATAAAAGACGGATCGTATAAGATATGCAGTAAAAAAATAATAATTATTTTTATTGTAAGGAGTTAAGAAAAGAAAAATTGATATTTAATCTCAATATATATGATTTAATTAATTCATAATTATAATAACGATAAAGAAGATGGTTGTATTTAATATCAGATATTTGTGATATTTTGTCTATAAATATTTATTATGTTTTAATTTGCTTATAATTATTATTAGATTCGCATATATATTTAGTTTTTTTGTGCAACTGTGCTTAAATTAAATTAAATTTCTATTTATTATAATATATCTTCACAAATGCTTTGTCATAAATTTTATAAAATTATTTATTTAATCACTTATAGATACAAATTAATCATTTACACTCTCATATTTTTTATTACTTTAATTTATTGTAATATATTATATTGTAATTTAATGCAATGTATTCCTTTATTATATAGGATTTTTCATATCTCTACGCATTCCCAGGTTCAAAAAACCCGACGATGCGCAGAATATTAATTATTTTTACAAGGGCACTTTATCAGTTCTAAAGAATTCGACAGTTAAAAAAATTCGACAGAATTATGCGTACCTACACAGTAATGTAAATCATCCATCTTATGAGCAAATTTTATTCAACGATTTGGTAAAACCTAGGCTTTAAAATTCTCTCATAACAATATTATAAGGATTACGATATTACATTTCAAAATTGTATTTGTGGATATTTTTAAATAGTAAAATATAATATAGAATGCTCATTTAAGTAAAAAAGAATTATCTGACAATATTATTATTGGGTATTAAGATGAAAAATTAATAATAATTTTCTAGTATCTTTAGAAAGTTTATGATTACTTGGGAATCGTGATTTTTTACTTTAATAACAATTTAGTTATTTATTTTGAATATTTTCTAAAATCACAATATACAGGATTAAATTAATTCATAATTAAAAAAACTGTAAATAGGATGCTTATATAGAAATATGTATATATCATCAGCTATTTAAAATATTTTAGATTTTTTATGTTTATAGATTTGTATTTTTATTTTGTATAAATTTTATTTATTCAATTATGTTTGGATTTAATTTAATTTATGTTTATTATAATATATTTTAATTAATATTTTTTTTTAAAGATTTTTTAAAGTGTCGGCTCTGTTGTTTAATTATTTATAAATTTAAGATCAAAATTATTTATTGCTTTTATTTAAAATATTAGATTAAATTGAAAATTAATGCAATGTATGTCATTATTAAATAGGATTTTTTAAGAATTGAAAGACAATATGTTTATTGGCTATTAAGTTAAAAAAATATGAAGATTATAAAAAAAATATGTTACTTTTTTAGTATCTTTATAAAGTTCATGGTTACATGAAAAAAATGCTTTTTTTTTAATCTCAAATAGCATTATATAGGATTAAATTAATATATAATTAAAATAACGATAAATAAGATAGTTATTTGAAATAGTTTTGATTAAATATGTATTTTTTTGTAATAATTTTCTAATAATTATTCTAATATTTACATATATAAATATATTTAGTTTTTTATATAACTGTGTTTTAATTTAATTTAACTGCTATGAATTATAATATATATTTACAAGCGTTTGCTCTGTTGTTTAAGTACTTATAAATTTAAAAAAATATTTATTTAATCATGTATATATACAAATTAATTATTACATTAATTAAATGTAATATGTTCTATTTAAAATTAATACATTGTATTATATAGTCATTATAAAATAAGATTTTTTTTGTATTAAACATATTATTATTCACTATGAAGATATAATGATACTTTATTAGTATCTTTACGATTATGTACTTGGAAAACATATTTTTTTATCTTAATAACAATTTAGTTGTTAATATTGTATACTTAATTAATTATCAATAAGAAAAATAGACACTTATTTTTTCGTTTTATTTTAAATTTCATTAAAATTGAAGCAATAGTTAAGGAACTATTAAAAATATTAATTTCATTATTATTTGACTGACAAAATGACGAACGAAGAAATTAAATACGTTAAGTGACATTTCATGATTTTTTAATAAATAAATCATTAGCGATCTGAATTTTGTATTCAATAAATTAGACAGTCAGTGAACTTTACAGTTATCGCAAAAAGCTTAAAATAATTAAAATATAAAGATAATTCAGATAAATGCGATAAGAATTTAATATATTCACAACGGCTGGCAAAAAATTATAGCAACCGAAAGGTGCATTATCTATGATTTAATCCACATATACTGAAAACGAACGCAATTTTTCAGTTGCAGGTGATTTTGCAACTTAAACACGCACTTGAATATGTAGACAATAATAAATGCATTGTGTTTTATTAAGCACTACTTTAAAATAAATAAATAGATTAATTTTGTGAATGATATGTTTTATTTTAATATTATTATTTTATATTTTTATTACCCAAATGTAATCCTGTGTAAAATCTGAACACAAATAAATTATGTTTTTAAACACATCTGCATATTTTTATTTACTAAAAATTGTTAATATATAAATATAGAAAATGTTGAGAAATCAGAAACACTTTTATAATTTCAGGTTGGAAATTTTATTACATATTTTTAGCATCTTTTGAGCTGACAGTGTAATTTTCAAATATTTTTTCTCAGCTATGTTGACCCGCTCAGTGAAGCTGTTAAGAGTCATTGTAGAAAATGAATCGGATTTTATGTAATGTATCTTTCCATAATGGTGTATTACGATTGAAAACGTTGATGTACTCGAATATATGTATGTATGTATGTGCATTATGAATAAAAGTGGAATTGGAAAAATAATGGAAGGGAATCTGAGCAATACGCTGTAAACGCGCAAAAAGCAAAAGCTCGTTATGCACCGGTTCTCAATTACTCGTTCGTGATTTAAATATCGAGCGCTCGCCCTTTGTTCCCAAGTTTACACAGGATCTTTTATTTTATTTAGCCCGCGGCGCAGTGGATGCAACTCGAACATCAGGTCAGGGGAAGGTTAAAACTTTTCCGGTCTTTTGTGCGCAGCAAAAAAGTGGAATTCTCATTTTTCTCCTTCGAGTTTCCTCCCCGGTCCCGAGGCAACGGATTATCGGAAGTCAACGCTAAGGGATGCATCGCATTCTCTGCACCGTCGTACCTGGGGGTGCACTATAAATTCTCGGAGCGCGATTAGGACCCACTCTCGCCTCTTTTTTACTTTTTGTTAGAACTACCGATCTAATTTGTATCGAGCTTTAGTCGTTCGGGTCGAGAGTGCATCGGGGAAAAAAGAAAATGACCTATTTTCATAGAAGGCGAGCGTGCGTAAGTAGGCAAAGTTGAAAAACGCTTACTACAAGACGAGCGCGGATTTTGAGCAAACTTACTCACGCGAAAGATAAAATCTTGCATAAATTGGAGCAGCGTCTGACTTTCCAGTTTTACATTTTGCTCTTATCCGGCCGAGGCGTGCTCGATAAGTCATGATACTTATTTTACGACTCCTGTCGTTAAACGGCACGCGAAACAACAACATCGCGACGCAATTTTAAGACAGACAGGTTGCGTCGTAAAAAGCAAAAATGGTTTTACTATGGGTAAAGTTAATATGTAATAATTTTATTTTATATATTTTATCTCATAATTTATTATTTATATGTACTATATATGTATGTATGTATAATATACATACGCATACTTATTTTAGAAGCACAATATTATTTTTAAATAATTTGCTTTCTATGTAGCATAAATTTTATTAATTAAAAATGATTTTGAATCTATGAAAAATACATTTTATTACTGTTAATTGCAGTATAAAAACTTTTATTTTTATTTTTTTATCAATTAAATTGCATGCCCACACATGAAAATGTCGAATAAAATAGTTTGCCGAAACGTCGTGAAGATTAAAAAACCGACACGGAGAAATATAAATTAATTTTCGAATTTATAGCATATAATTTCGTAGTCGATTACTCACTTCGACGAGTGAACGCTTAATGTCAAACTTGAAAAACTTTCCCCTCACTTTTTATCCGCTCCTTGAGGATACGGTGAGAAATATGTAGGTTACCTGTCATTGTCCCGGACCGGTGTCTTTCCTAAGTGGTGTGAAAAATGGAGTTGAAATATAGGAGCGATCGATCATTTCTCCCCTTTTTTATCACGACCTCGAAATAAAATTAAGCCCTTTTAAAACACAACAGCCCGAACTTATCGAACGGCCTGAGATAAAAACGTCACCGACCTTTGTTGCCTGACGGAGCCCCTGACCGATCTGTGCCTTTTCTTCTTCGGTTTTCTCGTGCACACGTAGCAGCAAACCCTCCAGTAGAGAAACCTGAAAAGCGACACGAGTCTGATCGATCGTCCTCGAGATTGATACGGATTTTATTTATTATTTACCTGAAAGAGGTGGCCATGACGTCGCCGATGTTGGACAGGCACAGTAGCATGAGCGGTATTCCCACGATGGCGTAGAATATGGTCACCACCTTGCCCATCTGAGTTTTGGGCGCGATGTGCCCGTACCCTGCAAAAAAATCAATTATACAATCTCGAGTGTTATAACCTGGATTATCGTGGCTCAATATTGTAAGAAAGATTAACGCTTTACGAATAAATTTTAGTCAGTCATGTAAATAATTTAACATTGGTGATTAGTAAAGGTCGGATCATGAATTGTTTTTGGTACCAGCTGCTAACGAATAATTAACGCTGGTCCATATAACGTAAGCATCAAAAAACAACCGCGTTTAGGAAAAAATATATGAAATTTCTTCGATGCAGTTGTTGACAATAGAGAATATTAAAAAAAATAGAAGCATGTATTGGTAGACAAACATATATTGCTTGTTTCTATTTATGAGTAAATAAAGCAAGCGATATGTTATTATTTATCTGTAGATATAAAAAGGCAATCCGTCCCTATTGCTTCCACGCGTCCTATATACGAATTTTGGTGCTCGATAAACGCTCGCACGTACCGCCGCTCGTCGCCGTCGTTGAACTTTGTGAAATATTATTATTAACCTCCTCACGCCTAGTGCACATTGAAATATACAATAATTTATTGCTCGTTTTTGAAGCCATTTTCTAATTATTTTTACCGAGAAATATATTTATATTTAAAAATAGACCATATTATTTTAAAATAAGAAACATATGCTTTATGCACCTTTAATGAACTAAATAAAAAAAATTAACAAAACTATTTTTTTACAAAAAAAAATATATGTCATCCCAATATATTTTATATTTTTTGAAGCCATATTTAATATATTTAATTTCATAAGTTATTTTTATTATCAAATTACGGTAAAAAGATCTAGTAATTATTTTATTTTATTCATTTTAATCTTTTAGTTATAAGATTTGTTCATTTTGAAGGATATTACGGGTGATTCAAGTTTAGTTTTCAAACTTTTTATAAAAATCAACACGCAAAATAAAGACTTGTTTGAACATTTTGGATAAAATTTGATGTATTTTAATAATTATAAAAAAAATAATATCAAATAAATGGTTGCCTCTGGACCTTTCGCAGTAGCATATTCTATCATTGACATTTCTTGTTATTTATTTATGCAGTTACAATTTAATATTGTTATAAAATATTTTTTACATATTGCCATATGGAACGCCAATGGTCTATCGCAAAACATACAAGAAATAAAAAATATTTCGAACAACACAAAATTTTATTGATTTTAACTTTGATTCTAAAGAGGGACGCCTCCTTGAATTTGGCAACAAAAATGCTTGTCGCTTAATTAAATACTATAATAATCTAATATGAATGAAATGACCTAATCAGATATTAATAAAATCACAATATTAATAAAACGACGACTGACTAACCAACTTTTGTCCTATATTAAAAAGATTGCAACTTCCAGTGAGAACTTTGCATTATCATTTACTATTAAATTTAATGAATGACTACTACAAAAGACGTACAATTCTCACGGGTGCATGTTTCTTATCCTAACTTGGACCCTACAGTTTTAAAATAATAATGAGTCTGACTCGCTCGGCCTCAAAATCGTTATTGTTAATAATGTTGCATATTTGCCATTATTATACAAATTCATTTCAAATTATGACACACAACAACGACATTCTGAAAAAATAAAACTGCTCCTGACAAAGCTATTCGTAAACTTGATAGTATGTGTCACAATGCAGGGTATCGCTTTGAGATGTGTAAGAGCGCTGAAGGCGTTAAATACGTGCAATTATACTATCTATTTTTTTATAATATAATATGTGTTTTATAATACTTAATATACTATATTTTATGCTTATATTTACTTAAGACACGCTATGCGTTAAAAGTATTCAAAGCCGATTAAATAATTTATAAATAAATATTTCGCAAAAACAATTTAATTTTAAGAAGATAAAAAAATCTCATTGCTGTATAAAAATGGTCCGTAATTTATATAAAAAGCGGAAGCAATTATTACAATACAATTGCCTTATTTTATATTTAGAAAATTTCGTTAAAATATTTTTTAATACAGGGAAAATGTATTTTTTTGTAAAAAAATGTAGTCACACTTTATATTTATCAAGATATTTGGATCTCTTAAACGCAAAGTCTTACGCTTTGTTATTTTTTTTTACAATTAAACACATTATTATTTAACTACAAAAATATATTTTTTTTAAATGTCGGTTTTATTATTTAGTTCTGCTTTTAATTTAACGATATTAACAAAAATGTAAAAGAGAAAGTAAATAGATAAATATATATGTTAACTATATTACTGTTCAGAATATCAGAAGGTGAATTTATTAAAGATTGCATGATTGATACATCAGTTATTATGTCCAGATCAAAATTACTTTTTCGAATGCATCTTGGAAAAAAACACGTATCATTGATATCACACAAAAGTTATTATTTCAATTACGAAAAATTCTAAAAAGATGCTCATTAGCTTTGGATGAAAGCATTGATATCAGAGAAACTTCTCAATTCGCGATATTTATAAGAGAAACAAACATAGTCTTGAAATAATTAAAATAATTAATAATCAATTAAACGCTTATCCAAATTTGGAAAACAAATAAGAAAAAAATCAGAATGATATTTACTTTTCATAGCAGCCAGATGATAGACACAGGAAAAAACCAGAACTACCGGCCTTTCATAATATAAGCCTCAATGTATGTCTATAATAAATATATTTATATGAATTGTTGATCGCGCCGATGCCTAGTTACATAATATTTCGAAAAACAATAGAATAAACAAAAGAGGTTGTGTATTATTTATTTTAATGCATTGTTTTATTCGTTCAGTGTTTATCAAAATTTGAATCGTAACGGTAAAGTAAATTCAAAGATTTTCTTTTAAGTAAGCAATTAAGAATGGATGCAGAATTCAGTGGAATCTATCGATTCTGAACACATTTCACTGGTTTCTACAACATCTTGCCATGCCCGTGATGTCGATCCACCAGAAAGGCTCTCGGATAAGCTGAAAAATCATCAGGCAATAAAAATGTAAAGTGTGGACAATATGTGAGAAGAAAGTGTCGTGTTTGTTCTGCACGTGGAATATGGAAAGATACAGCATACATGTGCAGAAGTTGTGAAATTCCTTTTAAGTTTTTATACGTAGCAAAAAATATTTAAATCGATAATCGGTAGTGTTGTGTAGTGTAGTGTAGTGTAGTGTAGTGTAGTGAAATGTGCCTGTGGCAGTTGTAAGCAGAAAAAGTTCGCCGAAAAATTTGGTGAGTGCAAATTATTTTATATAAAAAACGGATATTTTTTTTGAATCGTTTATTCAAAAATTTATATAAGCATTTATACATACATATTATTAAATTGTAATTAACTGGTTTTTGACCATTGAAACTATTTGTAATTAATATAAAATACTAGGAACGAAAAATAGATATTTATTCGTTCGTGATTTTATTCCTCAGAGATTCCTTTAAGTGCAATAATATTGTTTTTTCAATTATTTAACAATAAACTAATACGGCGACAATTTATCCAAATTGAAGCTTTTCCACCCTGGTTTCTCAATCTGTGAATCATTGCGGTTTTTCAAATGGTGAGGAAGTTTCAAAATAACAAATACCCGGTAAAAATGTTCATAAGTTGATGGATGATATTTTTTGCTGTATTATCTAAATTATTTACATATACCGTAACAATTTTAATTTTGCAATAGCATACAAAATTTAAGGTTGAAAAACTTTGTTATTTGATGTACTATTAACCGGGATGTTTCGATGTTTCTTAATAGATTGGTTTTAGGTTTACCTAGCCAGACAGTTTAACCCTAAAATTTATTTCTGTTCATGAAGTGTAAAATAAAATATTATTTTTCATATGAAACAAATTTTTATGGTTGATACATTTGATAAAAAAATGCACGTGCCCTAAAAAGGTGACGTCTCATTGCATTGGGATAAGACGACTCTTTTTACAAAATTTGAAGTTAAATATAATTTATTATTTATTTAATAGTACGTAGAAATAGTATACTACCATCTCCGATTACACTAGTCGAATGTGTTATCCCTTCAGTTTGAATGCATTTTTCAGAAATTATTTAGTACATTTTTTTACACACATTTGTACAAAAATTGAAATCCCACTGACGTGTTAATAATAATATTGGCATTTCTGAAATCAGCGCAAATTTTTCTATCGTAATAAACTATTTACGTTAAAGGGGAAAAATCTGTAGACCAGTGTTATCATATAGAGGCAAACTTGATGGTATTCCAGTATTTTTTGATAAAATAAATGCCTGAGTTCACGGCCACTAATCAATGTTCTTTCAAGACTCGTATACGAGTCCTCGGGCGTTAAGCTGTTAATACAAAAAAATATAATTTACAATTCGGTCAATTGCAGGTCTAAAGAAAATATCAATAAAAATAAACTTTCATTTACTTAGGATAAAATACCAAGTCGCATTTATTTATATTTTGCAACTCAAAGTCCATTTTCAACAGATCTTTGTTATTTAAAAACTAGGTTCGTTCTATATTTTGAACTCGTCGTACGCTGTTAAATTTACATTTACAGATGAAAATCCGACATTTTTGATCGTAATATGCAGAGATTGATATATTTTGTATAGGAAAGGGAGTTATAAAACTTTTTAACCCGACATTGACTTTGAGAAAAGTGTTTCCTTTTTTCTCACGGAATATTTTTATGTCAATTTTATTTGCTTAAATAATTGTACTTCAGTTGGAGTGCACATAGGCGTTAAGTCATATTTTTATTTTTATTGAATATTCCGTTGTAACCTGACAGGCCCAATACGTTACAACGTGAAAATCTGTACCAAATGTGTAAGTCAATCCGACATAATGAATACCTACAAGCAAGTATTAGCTACCAGACTGAAAGTCTTAAATTATAAATTATTATGTGCTATAGAATTTATATTCAATAAAAGTTACTGCAACTGGGGCTGTTTTTTTTTAATAATAGTGCATTTCTATAAATAAAAATTCGAGTGCCACTGCAGTGGCTCGAACCCGTAACTCCAGAGTTACTAGTCTGAGACATTACGAACTACGCTATTCCGTCCTTATATATAATCTCAACACTAAATTTGAAATAATTATATAAAATGAGCAAACAGCAGAACTAGAGCATCTAGAATAAAGGTCACTTTGCCGATGACCTTTATTCTGTCCACATGTGATGTTTTGATACATTTAACTTTAAAAAAAAAAAAATCAAATAAAACGGTCGAGTGGTCTTTTTTCGGTTGGATTGTAATCTAAATATAGATTTAAAAAACCCTGGACCGCTCGTATATTTATATTATATTATATTGTACGCGCGTACATAGAAATATTGACCCTTTTTTCCAGTCTTCGAATCGGAATTTTAGCACACCTTACGGACGAGGCTATAGTTTCTCTAGTGTCGATATATAGCGTCTATGGCATTAGGGGCCATTAATAAAACTCGGCTAGGATCGACGGATTGTCATCGGCTGTCAAATCTGGCGTTAATCCCGTGCGATCGAACCCTACTCTGTTTGTAGCGCCGCCGCCGTGATTTATTACGGTCTGTCGTGCAATTAATCAAAATTTCGTCCGGGGTGTCCCTGCTAATTACACCTTTGTCGACCGTAATCACGCCTGCATTTTCACCTTTAACGCGCGACGACCGGGCCGGATATAGGCCGGAGAGGAGCGTTTAATTAATTTAAAACCCCGACTCTTCAAAGGGATTTTTGTTTATTCGTGCGTTCAAACGCCACAATGTACAGTGACAGTGTAAAGCGGTGACCGCGAGTAACGTTTCTCTATATTTCGAAGCCACAGAGGCGGTACTTTACTGTACTTCTAAGCGCCCAGAGATCTTTGCACTATACTTCTGACGAAGTGTTAAGACATGCGCCATTAGAAAAACTCTTATAAAGTCGTTTTAATAAATTTTTCGTTGCTATCGCCGAAAGTAACTTCGTCTCTAGCAAGCATGTTAAAATGCTCTAGCTAATCCACTTTTCTCGATCACGTGTTACGTTAGTTGCGATAAACAAATAAGATACATTCTTATCCTTGATCTGAACTTCTTTTATGCGCTTCACATGACTTTTTATTTTCTATTTACAACATTTTATTATTTTAGGGATATTGTTAAAACCCTAGTTGTTGATTATTTAAGTAGCTAGTTCAATTCTCAGTCACATTTTTTTTCTATTCTCTTTCTTACTTTATAATGCAAATTATATTGCAACCTACAGTATAGGTAAACAACAATTGATTGGGGCAAGTGGGAGGATTTGCATTTACTTGAATTTTGACAGAAAAATGCGTGTCATTTAAATAAATACTATGAAGCTTAATAAATTACAAATATTAAAAAAACTGATTCTAAACCAGAAATTCTCGAGTTATCCCTAGAAAAAAATCTAAGATAAACAGTTTTGAATCTATCACAAAAATATTAATTAAAATATGGCATTTCAGTGAAATCATATTGGAATATATTTTCACTGTTAGATATATATATATATATATATATATATATATTTTTACTAGTGAAAATTTAATTTATTTGAAATGTGTGAGTAAAATTATTTGATTTTAATTTTTCCACACGTAGTAATATACTTATCATTATTTATTTATATGAAGTCCAAATATATTTTCACCAGTAAATATATATTTTTACAAGCGCTAATGAAATTACACGTGGCTCTAAATAATCTATGAAACATAATTTGACAATAACGAAACGTAAATTAGGTGTTCAAACCCAAATTTTACCCACACGTTTAATTAGTCCATATTAAAAACTCGGTCAAGTTAACTCTTAGGGAAAAATTTGCGAAAAAGAAATATTTCGCATATTCCTCCATAGTTCGCCTGTACTTTGATATTTTATTTTATTTAGTGTTGGTCAAAGTGTATTCAAACCGAATTTTGGTCAATACGAGAGCGCAAAAAACAATTATCACTTCTCAGAATGCAAACATACACGTCAAAAGCAATAAAATCGTGTCGGTAGCGTCGCAGTGGGAACGCTCGTTACCGAGCGTTCCCACTGCGACGGCAACGGCACGATTTTATTGCTTTTGACGTGGATTTTTGCATTCTGGGAAGTGATAATTGTTTTTTGCGCCCTCGTATTGGGCAAAATTCACTTTAGATATGCATAAATTGATTCTCACTTATTGTAAGTCGTAATATATTTATGAAAATTCATAATAATACCATTATATAAACGATCGTTTTCACTGCGACGGCACGATTTATTGCTTTTTAAGTAGATTTTTTACTTTTGAGAAAGCTTCTCCTATCTTCTTCTGTTTTTTGCACTCTAATTTTGGTCAAAATTCGGTTTAGTCATGCTTCTTTAGATTCTCACTTATTATAAGCCGTTTTATTGTTATAAAAACTTACTACATATTTCCACATGGAACGCCAACGATTTATCGCAACACACACACGAAATAATTTTTTTTTGAACAACTCGCGAAGACAGCGACAAAATAAACAAAATAAAATCGTGTCGGCGGCGTTGCAATGGGAACGCTCGTTACCGAGCGGCAACAGCACGGTTTTATTGCTTTTGACGTGAATTTTTGCATTCTGAGAAGTGATAATTGTTTTTTGCGCTCTCCTATTGGTCAACATTCGGTTTAGATATGCATTAATGGATTCTCACTTATTGTAAGAAGTAATATGATTATAAAAAGTCATAATATTACCGTTATATAACTGAGCGTTTTCACTGCGACGGCACGATTTTATTGTTTTTGATTTAGATTTTTTTGCGCTCTTCTATTGGTCAAAATTCGGTTTAGTTATGCTTCATTAGATTCTTGCTTATAATAAGCCGTTTTATTGTTATAAAAACTTATTTACATATTTTCACATGGAACGCCAACGGTTTATCGCAACACACACCTGAATAAAATAGTTTTTTGATCAACTCGCGAAGACAACGACACAATTTTATTGCTTTTTCCGTGGATTATAAACAGGGAATTTGAGCAGAAAAATGCATTTAATTCAATAAAATATTATATATTTCAATGAAATCAGAATATTTAAAAAACAACCATTGACTGGGTAAATTTTGCTTTACTCTGGAAAACGCTAAAACGATGTGCTTGTTTCAAACATTGTTCAAATCAACTGTAAGAGCCAAATTGGTAAATCTGCTACAAAAAATAACAAGTGGTCACCCTTTTGTAATTAGCCAAAAGGGGCGGTAATCAAAATAATATATGTAGAGGACCATTGGAACGCGGGTAACCAATGATATCTTCTTCAAATACTCTCTCACAGTCTTTCTCTGGCACTTCTAATGACATTCACGCGTAAAAATCCACTTCGGAGTTCAATGCGTCAGAACTTTGAAAGCTCCTCGGCTTGGATTTGCAAAGTTCGTATGGACTTCAAACGAGAGGAGGCCGACTCAATTTCAGACCTTCTAAGATCACAAAAGCTGATACGTTCCTTGATTTAGCTTAACGTATGAAATCTAGAGTTGAACCCTCTTTTCTCAATGAAAAAAATAAAAACTCCATATACAAATCATACGTGACGGTCTCAATTGCTTGCAAATATTAACAACAAATTTGTGTTGATGTTGCACAACTAGTTTTTTTTATTGGTGAATGGTTCGCCTATTTATAAATTTACTAGAGTTAAATTTGCTAAGGAATTAATACATAGCAGAAAAGAAAACTTCTTTATTAAAAAAAATATCATTTTAAAGCTATAGGTATTGCTAATTTAATTTATATACTGACCCTTTTACAACGTACCCACATATTCACCACAAATTATACAATAAAATATAAAACGGATGATGAGATACACGAGGTAGAAGAAAAATAAAACAAAATTTAATTAAACGTCCATGTTTCAACAAATACTACGCTATTTATTTTACCGAGCGGGTTTTATAACGCTCACCGAAAGTCGAGACAGCGGTGAAAACTAACGAATAAAGCTAATTTCAACTATGATTCCGTTCAGGTCGATAACTTGGCATTAAAATGCACACTTCCGTTCCAAACCTTCATAAAACTAGAATAATGGGGACATAAAAGAATTATCCCATTTCACGCAGATATAAATTGCTTATGTAATGTTATTTATAGCACCCGTCGGGTTTTGCCAAATTATTTTATATGTTAATTCGCGTCTGGAGATTATGGACTATTTTTACCTCTCGCTAGGGAATTATGAGAGATTTGTGGTATTTTTTAATTATTATGTATTGTAAATCAACCGCTGCAACTGACGGGCGTAACTCCAATACGCTACTGTGAGGTCATTATTCATGTAATTATTCCGCAATCACGAAATCAGTACCCAAAATTTCCGACTCCGCTGGAGATAATACGCTATGAAATATGACTCAATCGATACGCATCTATTGTTGTTTAAGGGGAATTTCGCAAGTCGACTCTGACCGGTTAGCGCTAACTCAAAAAGTATTTATCAGAGATATTGTTTTTATTAATTTATGTATTGACCAGTCAATGTATGCATTATCTAACTTAGGCAATCACAGTCAAATTAAAGAATATAAAAACAGATTCAGTGATTATATGAATATGTGCTAAATATAAGTCAATTATAAAAATGTAATTAAAAAATATTTTTTTTAATGTGTACAAAAAAATTAAAAACCAATATCTAAAAAACGAGCCAAATTAAAAAAAATTACTATTTAGACAAAAATTTAAGAATAAATACTTATTAATTATATTTAGCAGATAATGAGCAAAACATATGGGAACGTAATGTTCAGAGAGATTCACAATGCGTCGGTTGCGAAAATGCACCACAAAGCAGACATTTGCATCCAAAGGGATTCCGACAAACTTCTAACATTTGTTCCGACTCTGTTGTTTCATTAGCGCGCATTCTCTCACATACCTTTCTTTGACACATAAATTAAATTCGACCGACTGAAAAAATATATTCCGATTTGAATGATTAAAAAGCGGAGTCAACCTATTCGTTGTTGAAGAACTCAACAAAATTTCACAGAGCTTTCCTACTGCTCGAGCTTAAAAAATTAAGTTCAACGCATGAGAAATAAAACCCGAGTAACATAACTTTCAGTCTACTTCATAATTAATACTGATATTTAAAAACTAAAGCCCTTAAACTTGTACTATCTCCGTCCGAGCTATGCGTTCTTACCACTACATCGAAAAACTAATTACACAAGCTATTTCAAAGTTGAAAATACATTTGCGTTATGAATGGGTTTATAGTTCGCATTAATTATTCGTTCAATCTTCGAGCACGCTTGTTGACATGTGAAATGACACTCAAATTAATTGATAAAGCAATACTGCTTTATTATTTCTTTACTATACGTTTTGCGTGTGTTTACTCTCATATAAGAGACTAATATTATATTGATTTTTAAATATTACAAAATCCGGGATGAGGAAGAAATTCGGTGAAGAAAAATGAGAACAAAAAGCGAGCAAATAATTTATATTAAACATTAAAATGATAATAATAAAGTTGGATCATTTCGCTCAACTAACAAACATAAATAAAATGTTATAACAAATAAATTAAAATATGATATGATTCTAGTCTATTTTCACATTCAATACAAAGAGCCATATCCCGAGAGCCGCAACCGACCCCTGTCATATATCAAACGTTTCTATTATTCTCGATCCTTGGCCAAAAAAAAATCATTTCCTTCATTTGATCTGTTCTATACGCTTAACTTCTTGCAGTATGTTCGGAAAATGCATTTTTTATATATATATTATATAGAAAATACTGTTAATGTTATTAAAATTACTTTTTACTGATTAGCTCGATACGTGTATTTGTTAAGTTGGTCCTTAATATTTTTTATAACAGCATTTTCAATTTTATCTGAATTTTTGGTCATGTATTTTACCGTATAGAACATTTATTTTTGAGAGTGTAATTATAGTTACGGCATCAAAATTCATCCCCCGGTTCTTGAATATTTTTCCTAAAATTAACCGGGTACCCGGTTCGCTCCAGGTAATTTTTGTCTACTATTATGTATATACTGACACATAATTATAAAGTAAAATATTTAATTTTCATATTTTGCTAAAAAAATATTTAATTAAAAAATGTATGAGTGCATAATTGTTATTATTTGCTTTAATCGAAACATTTATTATATAGATTTTTTCAGGGAGGTGGGTAAAGCAAAAGTTGCTTTTTTAAAAATTTTATTTCATCAAGATTCAATAAATTTTTTAAGCTAAATTCAAAAGAGTCCTTGTTTATTATTCACGCCAAAATCAATAAAACCGTGCCGTCACCGTTGCAGTAGAAACGCTTGGTTATACAGCGTTCATATTAAGACTTTTTTATAGCAATATTACGATTTAAAATAAGTGAGAATCGATTGAAGCATATCTAAACCTAATTTGAAACAATAGGAGAGCCAAAAAAACCAATATTCTTTCTCAGAAGTCAAAAATCTACGTCAAAAGCAATAAAATCATGCCGTCACAATTCCCATTTTAAAGTTTTATTTTTTTAAATTGTGCTTTGTGTTACAATACACGGCGAAAAGCGTTAATGATGAGAATGAATTTTGAATAAATCTTGAATTTCAACATAAGTCGCTTAACCGCTTATTATGTAATTTTTATAAATATTTAGGGGAAAGTGTTCCTAAATTCAGATTAATATTTTGCTTCAAATTAGTACATCAAAATTTTTGTTTGTTATAAAAATATTATTGTTGATAAATTTATCAGTTTTAAAATATTCGCAGAATAACGGATCTGATAAATTATATTACCTCGCAGATGAAACTCATGTAATTTTTATAAAGTTGTATCTAGGATAGATTTATTTTTAGTTATAATACTTAAATTTTAGAGTCCATAGTCAAGATTAAGTTTTGTCATAAAACCAAAGTAAGATAGAAAAAATAGCAAAAAAATATTTTAGAAATACTGTTTGTTCGTGAGCATGGGACAATTTTAATATATGAACGTACAAACACGTTAAATGGCTCACGAGTCCCAGTGCACTGTTGATAGTAAAAATGTGCTTCTACTATAAGTTGACTTTCGCGGGTTATAAACTTGAAAACATAAAATTTTGAATAAAAATTGTATAATCTTGGATCACCTAGTTGTACATAACGTAAAGAGTAAATATTTTTTATTAAATCTTAAACGATAATAAATATTAATTATATAATTTAAAAAAATATTCTGTATAGTTGGTATCAAAATTGCATTGGAATAGTCTTAAAAAATTCTGTTCACATTTCGTACGAGCGGTGCTAACCATCAACCGATGAATAAAGACTAACGCTCATTAATCATTGACGGTAAATAGCAACAATAGACTAAAATGTGTTTTTTTTTGTGAACGGCCGTCTCCCGAGTATGCCATATGTATTTTTTGCACATACTCGCATTTTATTTTTTTCTCAAACGGCAAATGTTGAAGAATACTGAAACAAAATTTGTCATAAAACTTGCATTGCGATTTACCACTCTCACAACTCACTTAATCTCCAAATGGGTTTTGCGAATATACAATAGAAGAATAGCCTGATAATTTTGCATCTTTAAAATTGTGTGATATGTATTTCATATAAAGAAATCAAATATTATATTGAAATTGAAATGATCGGTTACAGGGTATTCGGTTATTTTAAAAATATAGTGATACCCGGATCGAAAGCCGTAATTATGGTGTAACACGATGTAGGGACACAGTTTGTTACATAAATAATAAAGTGCGTATGGATTTCTCTCGTCTCGCGTAACCTCTCAAAGGGCGCACATAGTCGTCTCATTTAATGAGTTTCTATATTAAAGCCGACGACCCCTTGCGAATAAACGCCCGACCGATTTGACGTTCGGACGGAGAGATTAGCGTTACGTAAGTTGCAGGTGCGGTCGCGTTAGAAAGACGCGCCGTGACAAATAACAATGGACCGATCTATTGTCCTTGCGGGTGACGCGTTTTTGTGTTACGCGCGCGTGTCATTCGTACCGCGACGCGACGTGATGGGGTAATGCCGACATTTTCGGTTCACTGTTTCGGAAAATTGAAATATAACCATGACACATGGCACTGGAAATGAGACCATCGACGGCCGCTGTCGATCGACCCGTAAAATGGAACAATGGCTGTAATTTACAATTTTCCCGTGGTTATATTATTATCTTTTTTTTGGTACATCGCCTTACGTTGTGGGTTGATGTGCGCCTTTGTCCGTTAACTCATCGAGGCATTATATCTCTAGTTTGGTCAAACTTTCGCATTATAGCATCCAGAGGGAGATAAAGCGTTTCCTTGACGCTCTCTGAATAGCTCTCAAGGTTGTTACTAAACTAGCACTTTGCACGCTGCCCTAGAGACGCACATTCTTGTAAAATATATTATGAATAAACTACTACCAATTTTAGAATATGATATTGAAATTATCTATTATATAATGTATGTTATTGCAGTTTAATTTTTTTCTTACTGATAACTGTTTTTCATATCCCCGTTACCGTTTTAAAAAATGCCTATGATGACATATTGATTTGAGGATTCCATTTTTCATATCCTTACAAATTCTTGATTACTTGATAACATAAATCGGCACTGCGTGCAATAAAAATATCAGTGCTAATTTTAATGTATCATATACATGACATTAAGAACATTTAAAAACTCATTGTAGCATGTGCTACTAAACAAAGAGTTAATGTCATCAACTACCTTTTTTGTATGCTCTAGGGATTCTGAAGTCTTTGGTTTTTCAAATTCCCGTGAATCGAAATACAAAATTTCAGTCCTGGAATTCGAGATTTAATGAAAAAAATTATGTATTTTTTTTGTGAAAGAAGTTTTTGAGAAAAATACGTATTATTTGTTTTATGGATATATTTATTTATTTAAACCAACTAAAATTATCTTATCAAATATTTATTTAGCAAACATTTTACATGTTTAAAATATATAAGCATTTAACGATAAATTGGAAAGCCTTTTTTTATTTTCGTGTTGAATATTACCGCCAAAGAAAATATTCGCTCGCTTTCTATTGTAGTAGGCTTTATTGAAAGCAATGATTTATACAACAGATTTAAATTCAGAGTCCGAGTTGATTTTAAAATCTGAAATTACTTTTCACCGTTAAACTATGTTTGTTATGTATTATGTCTTTATTGAATTATTCTCTAATCGACTTTATGATAATATAATCTGTGCTTTCCTCTTCATTGATTACTTCGATATCCGAACTTTTTACATAATAAAAAAGTAATCTTAATAATTTTTTACCTAATTTTATACACACTTTCTTAGAACAACTTGAAAAATAGTTTTTCTTGATACCATAATTGTGGTTTTATTACAAATTAATTAAACCAAAGCGGCGCATATTATGTTTTATTTTATTTTGGATTTCAGAGTTAAAAAGTTGTATTGATTTCGAACAACTTTTTTAACAGGAAATTAACAATAATTTCAGAAGTTAAAAAGTGGCATCTCAGTGACGCATAGCTTCAATTGCTATTTTTTATAGAAGCGAATATTTCAAAAATATTTTCATATAAATGATCAATAAATTTATTACAAAAAATCAAGAAAAACGGTTTATTCAAATATCTTGAATACAAAAAAAATGTATTATTTCCTTTTCACGCTAAAGTGGCAATGCCTAAGGTCTAATCGGACCTTTCAAGTCCTCGTGATTTGAACTGACAGCAACCCGCGGTGACCTCACGTTCGCCTCTGCAATCTGAACCCTTGATCATGGTCAATGCAACCGATGAACCTTATCAATGTTAAATTACTGAAAGTCCTTAAATTCTGACAATCTTGCCATGAAAAGCTAATTATATAATAAATATAACTCGCTATTAGTACTATGCAAAACAATAATATTTTTGAAGCCGTTGCCTATTACTGTGTTTTTTTATGTATAAATCAGCTACTATTTCCAATAAAATATGAAAGGTTATAACAGCGCGATAAGCATATATATATATAATCTTTATAATAAGATATTGATTGGTAAAAGCACACATTTTTATTATTACAAAATTTTAACGCTTGAAGAAACAAGCCATATTTTTTCTCTGAATTCAGAATTAAATGGAATTAGTGCCACAGAAATGCTGACAATCATAATTTAGTTCAAACAGAACTGCTCGGAGGAAACTGTTAAATATTTCGCTGAATAAATTGAATAAAAACGAAGAATATACGGATGAAAAATAATTTAATTTGAATAGATCAGTATTTCCATTGATATCATAATTTTCAATCAAAAAAATATATGTCGTTCCGGGAATTGAATTGAGTTCTTCAGATTTGAAGTTAGGCACATTTCCGATACGCTATTAAGGACACTCATATGAGTGTTTTTTATATATAGAAATTTACCATATATATACATATTATTGTTTATATTGAAAAAATGTTTATATTTATTTTTATATACAATAGAATGATACTGAATAGTTATTAATCCGATAAGTATAGTATTATAACCAGGTAAAAATAGGGTTCTTTGATTTTTTGTTCATAGCATTACGTAATATAAAATTGTGGGGGGCCGATTTATTATTGCGCAAAACTAGGCGGTACTATGGGAACGGCGGCGAGAGCAACATTCATTGGTGGACCACGATGGAGTTCGATGGCCGATAGGGCCTTATCATAATATCATTCGATTCAACAACTTGTAAATAATTATTTTTAAATTCAATACTGAAGCAACCAAATGTATATATAATTCTCACTCGATATTTATCTAAAATATATTATAAATAGCTAGGAGTACGCATGCAATAATTTAATATATTGTTCTAATGACTTTCGAAAGAACATTTAAATATCTGTAGTAATATTTTAACAAAAATATATTAATCTCTACGTAGTGTAAAGTATTTTTTTATATTTAAGAATAATCAGAAACTTACTTATGAAAAGTAGAATTTTCAAAATAATTGTTATTAATAATTTAGTTACAAAACGCGATTTTTTTTATTAATCTATTTGCAAACTGTCATTTTAATCATTAAGTATTATAAATATATTTTTTTATATATATATTAAAACTGGTCTTGCTTATGATTAACACTTAATTTTACTCTATGTTTATTAATTTATGTTCTTAAACACTTTAATTTAGATAGTACATGTATATTGCCTGCTTTAGGAATGTTCAAAAACACTGTTCCTGTAGTAATTTTTATGTCGAATTCCGTTTGAAAAAGAACATCTAAAGCCAAATTGCTCATTGGGCTAGATTTTATTATTATTAACTAGTTTTCAAAGTAAATTTTGATTTATCTTTTCCTAAATTTGCTCGTTGGGAGGTAAACTTAAAGGTCGATTACTCGAAGGAAGTGTAGGGTCCGTATCCGGTTTTGGAATAACTATTACGTCAGCTTGCTTCCACGCGAATGAAAAATATAGACAAGCAAGTGACGTATTATTAATATTTAGAAAATAATCGATAGCAATCGGTGTAAGTATTTTAAGGGCTCTGTTGGGATTATTGTTTTTTTTTCAGGGGCTTTGCTACAAGGAAGTCGTTGAATTATATTAGCTAATACTTAGTAGTTATAGGGTTTATTTGTTCTATCGGTTTTGTTATTTTTAAACTTTTTTGGTATCAACTGTGCATTAATTTTATAGACTGCTTTTTCTTCGACAGTGAAAACAATATTTTGTGATATTCATTATTTTTTAATTTTTGCGGGTACGCGACATACATTTTTTGATATGATCTCTTGATTTAAATCGTTATGTTTTTACCCCCTAAAATTGGTTATTGACTATTTAAATTTTTTGGCAATTATTCTGCTATTATTTAAATGTTATTTATATTGCTCCAGAATAAAAATGAATTATTTATGCTGCTTAAAAATATTTTTGCTGAAAGAATTTTCGTAAATAATATATATATATATAATTTGATTACGGTAACATAAATAAAAAGAAGAAGAAGCCCAAGGAAAGAATAATTTGGCGATACATTAACAAACGTTCTTTTAGATATCGCGAGATTCTCCGGAGACTGCCGACTCGGGTATCGAATGTTCTTTCTCGGAACACAAAGGCCTTTGTCGGTCCTCAAAGCGCGTATCCGAAATTGCCTTTTGACGTATCGATATTAAGATATACAAATTGAAATCGAACACGTAGCAAATAATAAACGGGCACGTGTCGAAACGCGGCGTCCGGTGTCCGAAAAAACTGGCACAGAATTAACGCCACGCATCGCGGATTCGGAAACAATGGCTGTAATGTGTTAACTTTGCATTGTTCCCGGATCGTTTGGAAATCGCATCAATATTGCATTAATGGACATTATGCAAACGCCGTCAGAATCTGTTTGTTTCTTTTCTTTCCTCCGTCTATTTCCATTCGCTCGCGGTGCAGGATGTCTCGAGATGTATCTCGGCGCGAAGTTAAGCGATTTATCTACGAGATGAGACGTCAAAATATTTCCACTTATATTATTTTATGTACGAAATACATATCATCTTGACAACGCACATTTTGCAAATCGCATATATTTTTAAATAAATATATTTTACAAAATCAAGGTGAATTCCACGTGGAAAATCTATTTATGTATCTTTCCACTTCGCGCGTATAAAAGGAAATTTCTGTCTACCTGTCTGTTACCCTAAATCTTGCGAATGACTGAACCGATTTTTGATTGCAGAAATAGAGAAATAGGACCGACGTACACAAAATAAATAAATGCAAAGATAGAAAAAATAGAATACAACTATTTTTCTATCTTTAGCATAAGCGGTTCGTGAGATAAAAGTCCAAATTCGTTGTGCTTTTATATTTTTCGAAATTAAGGTCTGCCGATGATTTTGCTTCGTGAGATAATAATTTAAATTTTTTAATTAAAATTGAAGCCCCTCGCTGAATTTGTATTATGTGACTATTGCATATTAGACCTGAACCTTAATGTTTTTTTCCATATTTACAATGTGAATTAGTGATCACAGATTAGCTTTTTCTAGATTTTCTTAATCTCGCGGATCGTCACGATGAATAATTAAAATAACACATGTATAATGACAAATCTTAATTAAAAGCTATTTATAATTGATTAAATATACAGAAAGATTTCAGTCTTCGTTTTATTTAACAGAGTCACTTTGAGAATTATATCGTATTTAATAACGATATTTTATTTCAACTACTTGACACTTGAAAATAAATTATATTTTATTTCTTAATGCACAAAGGTGTTTTTTTATATTTATTTCAACAGAATTTTTCGGTGTTTTTATATATTTAATTAAAATAATAATAGAAGCAGACCTTAAAATAAAACTTTTCAAAATCAAGCCCGATATTGCGGTTCTGGTTTCGAGCAACTATACCCATCCCTATAAGTAAAAATTATTTGCAAAAATAATATTTTAGTAAGAACAATTTTGATCCATATTTGACCAAGATGAGTTTTACTGCAAAGTACCAAATCCATGTTTTAAGAAGTGACCACAAAAATGCACCTTTACTGGGTGTTTACCAGTCCACTGGAGGAGTCTATTGCTGGGATTGCTGGGGGTATATCAAGTACGATTAATAGTACTACTTGCCCAAAAATAACCTTCGTCAGAAAAAATGATGTTATCCCAATTACGAACCAAGTTCTCTTGCATGTTTTTGTAGACAGTTGAGATTTCTTTACTCTACTCAAATATTTCATATTATTAGAATGCAAACGTCTTCTTATAGTGTCGTGTGATAAACATAAATCTTTCTTCTTTAATACTGCTTGAGTATTGTTCGCGCTTTTTATTCTTTTCTTCGTGGGTCATTCTCGTTTTTGACTTCCGAATACCATTTTATCAACTTATTCACGAATGCCTTAGACTTGTTCATGTTGAATCATATACTTAGCAGCTGCTTTTTGGGACTTATTCGGTCCTTTCAGATGCGTACAGAGAAACACTACTGAAAATCGCATTCATTGCGAAATATTGATTTGACACGAAGGTCGAATGACAAATGCATCTAGGACAAAGTGTCCATCTACCTACTCCCGTTGTTATTTTTAACTAAATTTTAAACAACTGTATTTCATATCACTGTGTAAATAATTGTTTTTTTTTCTACTATGCTTCTTATTTTTTATTAAATTAAATAACACATATTTTAAGTGTACTTAATATGTTTTTTTAAGTGTATACGTATTATATTTATAAATAATTTTATGGTAGCAAAAAAGTTTCACATATATTAGTTTCGTGCAATTTCATATAGCTCTAGGATTTATTCCTTATTTTGAATCAAAACTGCTAGCGAAATTGTAATTATAATTTAATTTTTAACACATACCGCATTTTATCTTTATGTGCAATATTAGTAAGCAGTTCTTTATTGAGATAAATTTTGGATAAAACCAAACTAGAAGTAAGGGCAAAGCATAATAGTGTTATTTTATATTATATGTGTATAAGCTTTAATTTTGATACGCTTGCTATTATTTATTGAATGTTAATACAAATATAACATTCAGATAGATACATATCATTGTTAATTTTTAAAAGGCGATTTTAGTATAAATAACAATTTTTGACAAACACGATAGCGAGAGATATAATCAAAGCGAACGAAACATGCAATACTCTATATGAGCGAAAAACGATTGGAAAAATGTTACGACTGTTTTTAATCACTCTATCGCAGCAGTGAGATATTATTAAATTAAAACATGTCGTACTTTTCTTTTGTGCAATCGAGGGAGAGACCGAGCAAAGCCGATTAAAAAAATAAAATTTTCAGTAATCCCCAAAAAAGGGTTTCGCTTCATTACGTTTCCGCAATCGTAAAAAACGCGCGTATTGTTTGTTCGTTTCGTTCGGAGTCGAAAATTAACCAGGTCGGCTAAAAAGCGAATCGAAAATAGGTTCAACTATAATTAAACGTGTTAAAACGTTAATGAGTATATTTACAAGCCGACGCCGAGTTAATTATGCCGAACGATATCGCTAATCCGAGCGATCGCTCTTGCCATGTTAATATTTATGGCGCTCCATTGTTACATAAATACAACACGAGTGGGTACTGTTATATGTACTTAGGTGCGAGAAAAGCTTCTGCGAGGGCCACTTTTGAGCGTCGCTTAATAGGTATTTAAGTTAGGGGCGCGGATTTGCCGTCTATTATCGCCTACCTTCCTCTCCGCTCCCCGGGGACTCGACTCTTATTTATCACTTTTTGTGTACTCCGATCCGTTAGAATATTCAATTCGCTTATCGACGAATAAAAGATTATACATTACTCGACCCAATCTCCGAAGTGGGTCTATGAGATAAACGTATGTGCATATTCGGACGTGAGAAAGTAAAAGGGGATTTCGCCTATGCCCAAAATATTTCCCATAGCATTCGTATGCAAATGAACAAAGTCGTATTTCAAAGGAAGGTATTTTCATAATTATTTCCCCCTATATATATGCTTTTTTTATTAGGTATGTTTTTGTGTATTTTCTGTTTTGATTTTTAGAGCAATTACATCAAAATTGATTGATTTTAGTAACTAAATTTGTATTTTTATTTTTTTATTTTATTAATTTATTCAGCTGATATATAGCTAATTGTTCATACATTTATTATCTTCTATATCAGGGCTTCCCAAATTTTTTCAGCGACGGAACACTTAACTTATTTTTTAGATTGAGTAATTCATAATAGTATGAATAAAAATAAAAAAATGTTATCAAAGAAATATCATTTATTTAATAAACATAAAAAATAAAAAATAAAAAAACTCCTAATGACTCTGATGATTTTGGGTTCTTAAATTACAAAAAAAATTATATCAGGCTCAATATTGGTCAGTTGTATTCTCATATTTGTCGTGGCGTCGAGTCTATTTCTGTATTTTGTTTTGTGTTGCAATATATTTAGAAAATCCCACTTCGCATAAATACGTCGTGGAAAACGGAAGTAAACAAACCAGAGCTTGTTTTGACACATTGGGGAACTCTTCAGTCAGACTCGCCCAGAAATCATTTAATGGTTGATCTTTATATTTTTGTTTCAAATCAGAGTCATTAATTAAATCAATTAAATTCTCATAATCCCTTGCGCTTAAGCCCACTGGTTCAACTATCAGGAAAAATGGATTTCGAACCCAAGAATCGTCCTTACTAGTTTTCGGAAAATATTCCGAAAGAGTTGTTTTCAAGTTATATAAATGTTCTAAAAATACCTGTATAACTTCTTTGTCAACATGAAAATTCAATTCATTTAAACATTCATCTAAGACAGAAAAACAATCAAAATTATTAGATTCAACTGACAAAGTCCAAAATTGTATTTTCTCATCAAAAGATTTAATTTTATCTCTCATATTAAAAATTATAATACTTTTTCCTTGTAATAATTAGTTAACATCATTGCACTTTGTAAAAATATCCGCCAGATATGCAAAATGGACTTGTTAAAAATTTGATAAAATTTCACGGCTTGATCCATAACATTTTTTTAAATTTGTGGAAATTTTTTTAGTCAACAGTGCATGCTTATGCAAAATACAGTGACTCAGTGGCTAGTAGCTCTTGTTGCTACTTTCAGGATACGTGATACATCTTTAATTTTTACTACCATTGCACGAGCACTATCTGTACAAATATCAATACACTTTTCCCAGCCTCTTGTTTTGTAATGTTATCATTAATTCAGTTAAATATATCTTCTCCTGTAGTTTTTCCATATAGATATGCACACGTGAGTAAATCTTCTTCAATACTTTTATCATATGTGTAATGAACAAATAACAATAGCACAGCTAGTCCTGCGACATCTGTAGATTCATCCATTTGCATTGCATATTCACTGCAAAGTACAAGTCAACGAATTAACTCTTTCTCTATGATAGTAGAAATTTCTTTAATGCGTCGTGAAACAGTATTATTTGATAATTGTATTGCATCAATTTTTTTAGTAGCCTGTTCATTAAGAACATGTCATTCTCACATCGCTTGATGAGTGTCTCTCCAATTGTATGAGCTTCACCATTAAGTGCGATAGGATAACTCACGCGAAAAGAAGCTTCTGTTGCATTTTCATTTTCAGTTTTAGCCATTGTAATCATTTGAAATTTGGACTTTTTTAGTAATTCACGTTGTCTCTTACAAAAATACATGTCTTTTCCTTTGTAATCAGAGTGTGTCGTTTCGAAGTGCCTGCGAAGTTTAGCTGGAGCCAAAGAACTGTTTGCGAGTATTTTTTGACACAAAACAAACATTGCATTAGGAGCATCTGAATTGCCAATATACGTAAATCCAAAATTTAAATATTTTTCATAGTACTTTCGTTTTGGTCTATTCATAGATGACACTTGTTCTTTAATATTCGATTCTGAAGAAATTACAGTTTTTGGACTATTTTCTTCTTTGATGTAGACGTATTAGTATAAGTAATTGGCCTTTCTTTCGGCAAATTTCCTGTTTTCATGGGTAGTTTTTTTTTGTCAAAATGTAAAAAAACTGTATTGTAAGCAATCAGACTAAATTATAGTACAAGAAAATCGATTTATTTTTATGCAAATTTTATTTAATTCACTTACATTTCCAAAAGTATACACCCAATCCTGTATTAACGCAATATATTAGTTTCAGGAATTAACACGTAGAATATAAACGCGTGAAAAATTATCTGATATAACCTTTTGTAAATTTGACAGAATGGATCCTAAGATTGAAAAATCACATACAAGTGACTTTGTGTAAATTAATCGTGTAAAAAATGGCATTCGTGGCACCAAAAAATTTGCGTAAAAGTGAAATCACATAAAAAAAATTCGCACAACAAGCACTAATATCGTGTGATTAATTAACAAAAAAATATTGTTTAAATTCGATCAAATTTTTAAGGTAAAAAGAAAACAACACCGACTTATGAAACTTTTTCCTTCAGAATTTATACACATCAATGTTGAATATTTAGCACATATTTTTAAGCTTTTTTATCCGATTTACGAGCAATTTTTATGTATTAGCACGACTAATATTTTTTTTAATGTAGTCAAAATTTTTGTGAAATATTTATTTAGGCTCCTCGGAACACCTATTTTAGATCCGAGTTTGGGAAACCATGTTCTATATAAATAAAAGGCAATGTTCGTATGTTTGTACACTACAGACTCAAATCTACTGTACCGATATCGCTGAAAATTTTACAGTTTCTTCTTATTAGTGACGGAAGTGCATAAAGCCTTAACACTCCCGTAACTAATTAAAACAAACTGTGAAATTTTTAATGAAATCGGTCCAGTAGTTTTTGAGTCTGTAGTGTACATACATACAAACATTGCCATTTTTATGCTATCATATGATTATCTTTATATGTATGTATCTCTATCAAACTTCGTATTCATTATGTCGTTGCTTCTCTTAATATGATATAATTAACAGACTATAAAAATATTCAATATGGCTTACCTGAAAATACCTATATTCTGTTTATTAAGTTAACGTAAAATAAGAGTATAAGACGAGATAAATTATTTAAGGCAGTCAAAGTTCCGATTCATCAATCTCCATATTTATTATCTTGTTTTTCTGAGTAGGATTTATTAAAAAAAATATTTTTAGCTATTCCTAATGCTTTTATTGTCATATTACTACATTGTTAGTATGTTTTCCATATTTTACTCGTTTTGTTTTATTTATTTTAATTATTTTAATGATTCATCCCTTTCTTGAGAGCATTTTTAACATCATAATTTAACAACGGTTTTGTGTTGAATCGATATTCTGTTTTAAGATTACATTGACTTTTTATTTTATTATCCACAATATTCTATTTTTTACAGCTATCTCATTATTTTTCCACGATAATTACATTATGTTTTTGTATATAAATATTTACAATTTTATTATAAATATAAGTTTTAATAAAATACACATTTAAATTTTTGCCTTATTAGATTATGCACCGTTTTACTTTATAATGCTTAAAATAACAACTAGAAAATCAAATTTCAATATATTTTCAATAACAATTTTCATATCAAATTTTTAATGTTTTATTTGTCTCTTTCTCGAGTGCTTTCTGATTTTGCTTCGTAGTCATTAGCAGTTATTTAATAGTAGCTGTATACAAAAGTCACTTATGATTTTATTGTCTATAATATAAAAAATCATTATAATTTAGAAGGATGTGCTGGATTTAATACAGTATACCATTGATATAATATAATATGGAATAATAAATAGTAATAGTGATAAAAATAGATTAAAAAATACGACCGTTTATGGTCAGATATAAATCCAACAGGCTCGTTTAATATAATATATTGCACAATTAATCTCCTCGGATGGACGTGCAAATTTGCGTCAACGTCGAGCGTTCATTTCCTAAGTTATGTAACCAAATTATTGCACGGTATGCCATGAGGGTCTCATTAAACCACCCAATTAATTAACCCACTAAATTAGCTCTATCTATCACAAAAAATAAAATAAATTGTCGTATTATATACATAAGCGCGGAATGCAGCTCATGGCTTGGCGAGCTTTTCACATCGACCGAGAATTTTGTCTATTCGATAGCTTCGGATATTTTCAAGCTCTCCCCGAGGAACGCAAACACCTGCAAATCGATCACCTCCGCTTTTTCATGCTGCGGTATGAAGCTGCGGGATTTGAAATTTGATTTACTGAACACAGACTAGGAGTTACAGTCTTTCATTATTCTAGATTCTCAGCCGCCATTTTGTATCACCTCAAATGTTGCATATAAGCTCACGTACGAGCCTTTTCAATCTTTCATCTGTAACCTCGTGTCATCACTATCGATTTTTTGGCTAAATTGAAGACGACAAACATTTTATATATTTATGATACATGCGTCACTCTTGATAAAAAGCTTCACTTTACTCTAATTCCGGTTCATTCAGTACTTTATATTAAAATTTATATGTAAATTAAAAAGCTGTTTAAAATCATTTTTAATATTTTTTAGCCCTAAGGGGTGTGGTTTCGCAGCCATAAAGACGCCGAAAACTAATATTAATTTATTTTCGTATTACATATATATTGCAATAAATTATTGTAGGTGTGTATTTTTTGCACCTGAGTGCTGGTGGAGAAGCTGGCGGAGGGATGATGTCCAGTGGATGGTCTTCGGAGGTTTCATATGGCTTTTCGTCTCTTGAAGATCTGTCTTAAGTATCGTTGGTTCTGAAAGCTCTCTGATGAATCATAAGAATGCAGCCTTGCAATCGTTTATATGACCAACGAAATATGTTCACACCTCTAGAAAGTGACATTTTTTTGATAGACTTCTTTCAAAGCTTACAGTGCTTTATTGTAGTCCGATTGTATATTGTTTCAGCAACCGTTACGCAAAAAAATATATTTTTTCTCTGCATCGATGAATTTTTTACCCAGCACAATGATGATCTGCTATTGTTGTAGTCCGTTCAGTTACAGTTTTTGTCACGTTCATCCTTATAATTACTGTCGTGACGTGATTTAGTACTTACAAACGTACAAAAAAAAGAGTAGTTTTTAATAGTTACATCCGCTTTTAATGCTGTTCTAAGATATCTTAAATTGTTTAATATAATATTTTATCTTAACTGAATTACGAGTGTTTACTTATTAGTAATTTTTAAATATTCATTTGCTCCAACAAATTCTAAAAACGAAATTTTAGTGGCACTTATAAATAATTAGCATCTTAGGACAGATTTTATATTAGGTGGTCCATAATATATTTTTAATTATACGCAATTGTTAAGCAAGGAGAGCTCTTTTCTTTCGTTATGAAAATGGCTTTGTCTTATTTTCGAGACATATTTTTATTTGTTCGAAATGTTAGTTAAAATTGTCCAGGTGGTTGAAATCCTGACAACAATATTTTTTTCGACGTACCGCTGCTTTATCGACAGTTCAATTGTGCTTTTTTATTTTTTTAAATATATATTCCTAAATTTGTTATTTATTATTTGGCAAAAAAAATCGTAATAATAGCATATAATAGACGAACAAATAGGTGAAAAAAAAAGAATTTTTTATTGCCGAAATTTCATAAAATACTCTTATTCTGAGTTATTATTTTGCAGCTGTGGACTGTTTTTTTTTATCTTTTTATACAAATATAACTAATGTTTGATTTTAAGTCTGTTCGCAGTAATTTAATATAGTAATATTTTTTCGAGCATACCAAGTCATAGACTTATCGGCATAAGGTTTAATTAAAATTGAACTTGGTGTTGATTTAGAGTTTAAGACATTTTTATTATCTTTTTAATTAAAATAAATAGTTTTTATATACTGTATGGTTTTTTTGCTATATTAAGTTCAAAATAACGAATAATTGCTAACCTTAGTCCCAGTAATTATAATAGTAGATGCGCCGCTTCTCATTTATAAAAGATATTATGTAGTGGATTTTCCTATTTGCAATACTCGCCATAACAATACACGTCTCTCCATATTGGTAGAAGTAATACTGGAAAGTTACGCAATTGAGTATGTCTCTAAATAATTATTATAATAGCACAGATAAATTAGCATACGCTTAGAATACATTATGTGATCCGTCTTGTTATAAATAGTTTGTTTTATTGATTTTTTTCTAATCTCTCATAAGGATGTTTTTCGTATAAAATCCTGCTCATACGAGAAAAATAACATTCCATTGCTTCCGCATTTCCGAAAACCTCCAGCGTGTTATATTGAAATTCTCGGAAATCTTATTCCGAAAACATACGGACAATGGACAATGCGGCTTACATGCGTCGACTGGATCAAAGGACACCGAAAACATCTTTCCCGAGAAGATAATACGTATCTATGACCTTTTTAGATATAATAGCAGGTGAGTGTCGCAAAACAAGGCACACTATATAAACAAATAAAAATATTGTAATGCAGAAAACTGGTTTTTGCGTCCCACACAGCAGCCGTGGTCCACTTAGTCGAGGTCCATCGCGAAAATCGAATCGAATCGCACTTTCTCACGCCTTCTTCGCTGAGAACGTTTTCATTCAATTCTATAATATACGAGACAATCCAATTGCTGCCACTTTTCACACGATAGTGCTTTCCATAGCCGAGCAAAAAATAAAACACACAATGAATCTACTTCTTCTCGCGTGTACGCTTAGCGAACGTTCGCCATCATTCTAAAAAAAATACGTTAATATTAATAATATTTGATACCATATATTTATATTTAGAACCCAAGGATCAATAACTTTTTTTAAATACTCCTTAAACATTAGTTGACACGATCGAAACAGTATTATAATTTATTAACTGCAATATGCCCAATGCGACATGACTGGTTAGTGTATGAAATTTGCCAATAAAACGCTAAAGATTTTTTTGCTTCTGTATATTATTTTTTTAATAAACTGTTTTTGCCGTTTATTAATTTGACTACATGTAGCACATTTAGCGTTGTAGAGAGAGAGAGAGTAATAGGGGGAAGGAAATAACGAAGTCTGTTTCGTAATTCTAATTATTGCGTCTTACATTTTTTTAGTGCTGTACATTCTAAAATGTATTTTTCTTAAGAATTTTTTTACCACTTGACTTATTAAGCTGATGTACGACGGTCATTACAGAGAACTGTAATGTATAAGCAGATTAAATTCATGCTTCGTTTCGGCTTTATTGCGAATTACCCCAATAAAACTAATTACATTTGCCTTTATTAACTCATTCATTCCGTCGATGAGAGATCAAACTAAAAGCAATTTAATCCTAATTAGATATAAATTATTATTATATTGCAATAAAATGACGATTATACTATACCGATGAGGTGCTTCTGGCAATTTTCTGAAATTTATTTATAAAAGTTTTTTAAATTGGTTGTTAATTAGGTTAACTGTTAATATATTTATTATATAGAGGTATATTACGCGTTAACCTTTAATGCGCCAATTTTTCTTTCGTTTAGCCATCTCATTATACAAATGTTTATTTGTATGACTCAGAATATGAAGCTCTCGCGTTTCATAGCTGTTAAAATCAATACACAAAGTATACATTATATAATAATATTTACCAAACAGTTGTTTATATCAATCTAAAACTACTATATACATATAATATTGTATCAGCTACTTATATGTAAGACAACCTAACTCTATTGACTAATACTTAAACAGAATAATATATTATTAAATCATTAATCAATAAAAGCATATTGAAAAATTGCGACAACTTTGCAATTATTTGCTACTGATTTATAATATTTTTTAGCTTAGATAAAATTTATAATTATTTTCTGATCTTGGTTTAAGGTGGTTTTTTTTTATTTATCGTAATAATTTTTGAGTTACGTATAGTTTATGTTATTAATATAAATAAATTCGTGATGTTCTCGTAGCCTTGTCTGCGTCTGAAGAATATAGTAGTCTCCGGAGATTAAACTCTGAATTTTGGTCGTTTTTGCTGTTGAAGAGGGAAGCGGTTGCTCTTCGGTTATCCGGGTGTTAATCAATGCGCAAATAGTAGAAATTTAATAATTTATTCATCGAAATAAACACTTAATAACCCTTATAACATTCGCTAAAAAAATAAAATATGTCATAAAAATAGTTTTTTGCTTCAAAACAAGTTTAGTATTATAAGTTGATTGTCCTTCCATACAAACTTCCTAAAAAATTTGTAATATATTCGTTTATACTATCTCGAATAAAATTTGAAAATAAATCTCAGAATGAAACAATTTGTATACTTAGCAATACAGGTATTTGTTTTTCTTCTCAATATACTTGTCTAGTGAGCGTCTAGTGCCGTTCCAAAATCCATGTTCTTTTATGAACCTTTATTTTGTCTCGAAATGCGAAACAATGAGACGCTTCTTTTTAACAAAAAAATACTTATACGCATTAAAAAATCACTTGTAAATTATTGGCTATACCTACTATGACCGAAATACGCAGAATTCGTTCGTTAAACGAAACAAAACGTTAGAAAGGCCCACTTTTAATTATCATTTAACGCTTATCTCAAAAACAGGTGTTACGTTACGTTTTTGTATTTGTTTTTATTTAAATCAGTTCAATAAATCGATCGTAGTTAAATTATTTATATACAAATCCACAAAAAAATCTTTAAGCTTACATGTTTAAAATATCACTTTTTCTGAATTAATTTTATTGCAATTGATCCTAATTCTGTTGATTTAAAAAAGCTCAAATGACGTATCTGATCTCAAATTTTGTTCAAACAGAATGTTTTGTGAGAAAATACAATCCTTTATTTGTTTGATTACTATTTTTTATCACCTTCTCTATATAAGGTAACGTGTTAATTCTTCGCATTTTCACAATCTTTAAATAATCAGATATTTCCCATTCAATAACCTCTTTACTATTTTTTTTATTTTAGGTATAGGTGTAGTAGTAGCAATCTTTTTTTTTTTGTACACTTAGCAATATTTTTTTTATATACTAAGCAATTTAGTGTGTCTACTATGACCGAAATACGCAGAATTCGTTCGTTAAACAAAACAAAATGTTAGAAAGGCCCACCCTTAATTATCATTTAACGCTTATCTCAAAAACAGGTGTGCGTCGCAAATTTTTTAAAGTTTGTGTTACGTTTTTTGTATTTGTTTTGATTTAAATCAGTTCAATAATTCGATTGTAGTTAAATTATTTATATACAAATCTGCAAAAAAAATTTTTTAAACTTACATGCTAAAGATATCACTTTTTCTCAATTAATTTTATTGCAATTGATCATAATTTTGTTGATTTAAAAAAGCTCAAATGACGCACCTGATCCCACATTTTGTTCAAACAGAATTTTTTGTGAGAAAATAAAATCCTTTCATTGTTTGATTACCATTTTTTTATCACCTTCTCCGTGCAAGGTAACGTGTTTGTTCGCATTTTTACAATTTTCGTAGCAATATTTAAATTATCAGATATTTCTCATTCATTAACCTCTTTACTATTTTTTATTTTAGGTATAGGCATAGTAGTAGCAATATATTTTTTTTGTATACTTAGCAATATTTTTTTTTATATACTTAACAATTTGGGGTGTCTACTATGACCGAAATACGTAGAATTTGTTCGTAAAATAAAACAAAATGTTAGAAAGGCCCACCCTTAACTATCATTTAACGCTTATCTCAAAAACAGGTGTGCGTCGCAATTTTTTGTAAAGTTTGTGTTACGTTTTTGTATTTGTTTTTATTTAAATCAGTTCAATAAATCGATCGTTGCTAAATTATTTATATACAAATCCGCACAAAAAATTCTTCAAACTTACATGCTTACAATATCACTTTTTTTTAATTGATTTTATTGCAATTAATCCTAATTCTGTTGATTTAAAAAAGCTCCTAAATTTTGTTCAATTAGAATGTCTTGTGAGAAAATAAAATCCTGTAATTGTTTGATTACTATTTTTTTATTGCCTTCTCCATATAAGGTAACGTGTTAATTGTTCGTATTTTCACAATCTAATAAGCAATATTTATATTATCAGATATTTCTTATTCATTAACCTCTATACTATTTTTTTAGTAGCAATCTTCAAATTATTAGATATTTCTCATAAATTATCTTGCTCATGACACTTTATATAAAAAAGTTGATAATAACCTCTTAGCTGAAGCGTTAATATATGAATATTGGCAATCTTCAAATTACAAGATATTTCTACTTCTGAAAGTACTATATTTACTAAATAATGTAATTTAGTTGCTAGTATTTTTCAGGTTTGTTCAATTATATTAACATATTTTTCATCAGAACGAATTAAATGCTTTTAATTTTTTAAGTGTTGAGTTCACAGTCGCTTCTATACTTTCAATGTATTTATTTTTTCTGATCTCTATATTTTTATGTCGTTTCTCTTCTAAATAAGATGTAATTAATAGAATATAATTATATTCAATACGGATTATTGAATTTAATTATTTAATGTTAGGTTGCGCTAGTTGAAATGTATCTTATATATTTCGACATTTATTAAGTAAACGTATAAGACGAGATAAATTATTCGAGGCGGTCAAAAGTACCGAGTCATCAAAATCGATAGCATAGATTGAAAACAACGAAAAGTATTCGATGTAAAATAAATTACCCTTCCAAGATTTTAAGTGTTCGAAAGTTTAATTTTATATAAAAGTAAAAGAATATAACATTGTTTGCGAAGACCGATCGATGCGTCGTAAATTTATTCTCAATTATCGAGATGAATATATAATTATGGAAATATATGTAAATTCTATTTAAAAAACAACATTTTAATTTTCAGCTCTATATCTGAAATATATCCACAGATACGAATTTACATAATATTACTTCACATCCGGTCAACTTTTAGACAGCCGCGCAAGTAGTGACATATATTACGAGATTTAACTCGTTCGTTCTAAATTTTGCGAACCTAGACATTGGGTGTGTAACTGTTACATAACTTTCACTTTTGATGCGTTGAAAAAGCAGCACCAGAACACGTTTAACTTCCGAATCGGGTTAAATAATGGAGCGATCACTATTGCGTAAACACACGAGTAACCTTGTAGCCCCTCCATCGTAATCCGATCTGCTAATTTGTATAAAGCGAAATTGAATCTCGCCAAGTGTGTCAGTGCTCAGAGTGTCGAAGGTGAGATCGAAAGTGTCAGTGAATTGTAAACAGTGAAGTTGCTGGGAATAGATATCTAGGTGTGCAGCGTGCATCATGAGACAAGGTAGGGATTTGTAACCTTGTAACTCTGATTTCACACAAGTAAATCTTAACTTAAATATCGTATGTGTAAAAATTATCTAATCTATTAAAAATATTTTTTTTAATTTATATATTTATTAGAAAATTTATTATATTAGATATTTTATTATAAACAATTTTCAGTGAAATATAAATATTATCAAAATACACAAACGTAAATAAAAATAATAATTGCTACATATTCACTTTGTAATGCATATTGTTTTTATTAAAAAATATATATTATTTTTTATTTAATTAAACTGCCAGAAACACATTTTGAGTAAAGCTTAATTAAAATTAATTAACAATTTTAATTGAAGACACTATTTTAATCCGATTTAATACTGTCATAATGATAGATTACAATATAAATTATTTTTAATTGTTTTATTCAGAGGAACAATGATTTCGGTTTGAATCAATAAACTCGATATCAAGATTAATGTTTATGAATATACTTTACTTTCACCATTCGTGCGTGTAAAGCCATTCATCAATTAAGCATTGTCATTGTATTCTTTGGCGTTAAGTTCTCTGGTTCGAATATAATCGAACCGGAAGACCGCATTTTTCCGGAAGAAACCCAAAGCCGGAAATCATGTGGCAAAAACCTATGTTTTTCATTAACTTCTTCGTATATATTTCCTTTGACAATGTCGGATATACACTGTCGAATAAATAACGAAACAATTTATGACTATTTGAACCCTTTACTTTCCGCATATATTTTTTTAAGAGTATTTCATTAATACTTTTCACCACAGAGATTAAATACAAATTATATATAACCCGCGGGCAAGATAAATAAAGTTGAAAAAATAAGCAAAACAAAGGTCATAAATCACAGTAAAATAATACGTCTTTTGATGTTTGACAAATGATATTTGTTATTTGGCCACCGGTTGGGCACACCTGTACGTATAAAAGTCGTATAGGTCTGGCTTGTTTTCGTTTGAAATTTAACAAAACGCGATATGAATATATTGCATCGAAGGCAATTAAAGCGTAGGATAATTAAAAGCAAATACGCACGATGCTGTAACAAGCTTTGTTTTTGTAATACGCTAAAATAAAACATATAATGGCGGAAGTATGACATGTAAATTATGTGAGAAACTTTTCTAAAGAATGATTCACCGGATGGAAGAACGCATCCGGAAAATAAATGCACGTGAGAGGTGCATAATAATATAATATGCAATTTGTACTCAGCTATTATCATAAATTAGGGAGCTGGATGTCATGGTGCGCCTTGTAAAATTACTTAGTTAAAACATGATATACATTTCTTAGAAAATTTGTGTTTTTTTGCAACTTTAATTTAAAAATATCGAAATAATAATAGATTGTCTTGACCTAGGTGTCATGGTGTTTATTTTTATAAAAGGCAAAGCTATTCAGTTAATTATTATTATTGTGCAACGGTTTTTGAGGCATGTATAATTTGGGTCATTATTGCGTTATATCGTAGCCTTGTCTGCGTCTGAATAATTCAGCGTCTAATAACCAATGTTCGGGTTGAGCTGTATTAGGATTTACGTGAAGAGGGAAGTGTTCTCGATCGTGAAGAGGGAAGTTTTCTCGATCGATGTTGCTAGTATCCGTAACTTTATTTGGTGCGTGCTCAGATGAACTTTTTAATGTCCTGTATTAAAGATATTACAAAAAATTATTTTCAAGGTATAAAAGGTATAATTAAATTCGTTCAATATCGACTATTTTTTTATTAAAATATTTGCATAACCATCAGAGTTTGAACAGTTAAATATTTATCCATTGTTTATTGCGCTTTTAACACGTATACGCACCGCATTTTTTTCTCGCAGCCAACACATCAATTTCAATTAGAGTTTTATACTGTTTTATTATTGTAAGCTATAAGAATCGTTGCTCCAATGGGTTTTTACTTATTCTGACGAACCACAGAGATTCAATCTTGGTCCTCTTCTCTGTTTTACCTTTACTAATGCCTGGAAGTTGGCCAAGGTTGGCCAAGGACGGAAAATATAGTTGGTTACTTCGGTCGAGTTCGGTTCTGCCCGCTCTAAAATCTCTGGGAAGTTGTTCAAGGTTACAGAGAACGGGAGGTAAAGTGGGGGTAATTCAGCTTCGAGCGCTTCCGAACATTGTCGGCAAAAGGACCGAAGTCGGAGCTGCTCTTTCGAGCGCGAGCGGTAAGATACTTCCCCTTTCGCTCTCTTGCGTGTTAAGAGATAATGATATGGTGCTTCGAAAACTGAGATAGAACGAGTAACTCAGTTCAATTTCAGTATGCGCAGTTAACACGCATGTCGAGCGCTGCATCGTGGTCACGTGGTCAAGTTATAATACCACATGCTTATCTGGGACATCAACAGACTCTTACTAACATCTTTGAATATTTTAGAGCACCAAAAGGGATTAATTACATTTTTAATAGTATATTCTTCTAACAGATATTGTTATTATATTTTTTTTCATATAAAATTAAATAATTAAAAAATAATTAGTGGTACTTGATTTTGTTAAAAAAAATCGTTTTGAATATCCTTATGTATTTTCCTAGATCGGTTTATATAAATGTCACGCCATAACGAATTCTTATTTAGAATTGATGGCGACAAATTCTTGGATAGTCACAGATGTGGTGTTCGTATTCTGAAGTATCATTTATATGCCTTATGGCATTTTGCAAAAGCCGACAAAGATTTTGCGTAAATTGAATGTTTACGACCAGAACTTTTCACTGATATTGTGTTGGGGAGTCTCCACACAAACTTTTATAATTATCAGTAGCGTAATTTTAATAATATGATAATTTAAAAATTGCGATTATTTGGCACATTTTTCGATCGCGCGCAAATATGCCAGCTGTACGTGACAGAAGCCGCCGTCCGGACGGCATATGAAATTTGCGACAGTGTGGTCGCTTACCCGAAATCGTAGGTCTCGGTCGATTTTAGTTGTAACTTCGGTTCGGAAAACTTCCAGAGAGTGTAGTTCAGGTATAACGACATACATGCGGCAATTAATATCAATATACATTTAACATGGAAGTGTATATTTATTTTCTAATTATGGTTGCAATTATTAAGTCATTAAAAGTAACAAAAATGTGGCATATTCTTGTAGTACAAAGTTTAATTTATCTAACCTCCGAAAGGTAGCAATTAAATATGCAAATCAGGTCAATCATATTTTTAACAATTTTCAATTGCAAAAAAATTATACTTCCGACGGAAGTTCAAAACCATGTGTTTGAAAAATTATCTTATTCATCTTAATACACCGTTTAATTAAAATTAAGATATTTAATATGATTTAGGTTTTTAATAAAAAAAATATATGTAAATATTTGTTTAAAATTATGCAAAAAAGTCCAATTTCATTGTTTATAAATAAAGTATTTATGGTAAAATAACCAGAAATAGATCATAAAATTTCTTTTACATTTGAGAATCATACAATAATTATTTAAGTAGATGTACAAAATAAATTTTAAATTTTTAAACATTTTCAATACAATATAATACAATGGACAAAAACAAATTTATTGTCAAAAAAATACAAGTGGGTTATTGTTTAATACATAGAGAGACAAAATTTGGAGGAAATGTATTATATTACAAAATTAACAGAAAATACAACGAATAATTAATTTACATTAAAATTAGAAATTTTGAAGATTTATTCATATCCATTTCTTACTTCCAAACGCTAAATGAAATTTGCAACTGATTTTTAACTTGAAAAGGACGAAGTAACATTTTATGAATGTATTTTTAAACAATTATTATTCAGTAGTTAGTATTTGACGGCCGTATTATTATTATTAATATTATTTTAATATATTCTCAAACCAGCTGATCAGTATCAGGTATTGGCCGAATCTCATACAAAAAAAGATGACTCGAATAAACCCTATTTGGAACAGTTTTCTCAGGAATTTAGTATTTTTGAAAAAAAACATACTATTATTTATTTAATTTAAAAATAATTATAAAAAACTCTTCACCGAGTCAAAAAAAACGGTCTTAGATTTTTTTTATGACCAAAAAGCCCCAACTCACAATTAACTAAATTTTCAGTCATAGCTATAATCGTAGCCTTTAAGAATCAAATAATCATTTTTGGATCAGACTATTTATATAATAGTTAAAAATTTGTGATGTATAGTGGAAAATCAAAACGAAATCAACACTTTACCTGCAAAAGTCGAATATATTTTAAATAAACAAGCCCTAATATGATAAAAATCAGACAGACATGAAAATAGATAGCGTTTACTTTTATATATAAATTGAACAGTATAAATCTTGTAGACGATTGAGTTAGAATTCTGTTGATTTTGAAAAGTTGCGATGAGTGTTACAACCGACCGGAGAAGTGTAAAAGCAAATAGTGCACACCCATAGCTAAAGTATTTGCTGTAGATTGACATTTTAAGACGAAACTCTTCTGAAAATGCAGCAGGAGAAGAGTAATGGGCTGCGAAAGGTGCATCGCATAGGTGAAATAAGAAGGGCAAAAGCTTCGGAAATCGAAAGAGCTGCACTAACTCCCGACATAATCTAATATGTGTCGCGTCTGAAAAAGCTTTCAGAGCGCCGAAAGCTTTTTTAAAGCGATAAGCCGCTCTCGTTTATTTAGTTAAATTCGACGTTGCGAATTATTATGAATCATTTATGCGGGCGTTAATTTGGCCTTACATAAATTAAGGCTTTCTCGCGGCGAGGCGTCTTAGCAAACTTTGATAACGACACTTTTTAACAGGGTTTAATCGCGACGCGGCCCGGTTAAACTGTAATCCGGCCCCTGATTATTTTTAAGGGCTTCCGTGTGGCCGCATTCGATTATTAATATAAACCCAAGCTCTCTTGTGTCGCAAGCCAATACCTTGGGATATTGCAGTAAGCTTGTTTGGTCGTTTTTCATACCAAAGATAGCGCGCACCTTTGATACGAACAGGATTGGTGTCATAATACCTTCGATACACTTTTCACTATGTTTATATAATATGTTTAGCGTTATGATAAAATAACTCGATTTAAATATTAAATTATAATTCATAATATTTTTTTCTTAAGACAATCTTGTTTTAAAGATATCACTATATTTTTGGTAGCTTTCATTGTTTTTGCCACACTTTCGTTTTGATAAAAGACTATAGATGATGATGTAGTCGATTTTATCATTTATTTGACTAATGAACAGTGAGTTCGTTAACAAAAACAACTACATATGCTAGTCTTCTATACGATCAAAATTAATTGAGTATACCTATGCGTATCCTGTTAATAATTATACAATAATACAGATGGGAATTAAAATTTTTAGACAGACAAACTGAATTTTTTAGGACTTAATATCATTAGTTAGTCCCTCTAATTGCGAACAGAAAAGTGGTTTTACTTTTAACTTGATAAATAAAACTGTGCTAATTATATTTTCTTTAATTTTTAATGGTTTAAAAATTATTAATAATAAAAAAAATTTAGTTTTGTGTTATTAAGCAATTTTTTTTATTTTAATCATATTAATAATACTCCTGTTAAATAACAAATTTATTTAATTCGATGCAATTTAATTCAAAATAATTACTCATAGAAACAACAAATTTATCTTTGGTAGTGACCGAGTAGATGTGAACAATTTAGAATAATCTTGGAAGGCACAGAAAGTTATATTTAAAAATTAATCAATTTTATATGTAGTTAAGCTTCTGAATTGTGGTTCAAGTTGAATGACTCTTAAATATTTGATGTCTTGATTTTTGAAGTGAATGTTCAAGTGTGAATGTCAGTAAAATAAGTCTCTAAGAAAATCTCAAACGTATTTGAGAAGAAGTTACTTATGGTTGCCCGCGTTTCTGTATTCATATCCATAGCCCGCCCTCTGTAAGATATTTTGTTTAACGCCTTTTTGGTTTGACGATCAATTACAATAGGGTGTCAATTTAAGATAATCTTGGAAGGCACGGAAAGTTTTATTTTGAATTTAATGAATTTCACATGAAGTAAAGCTTCTGGATTGTGGTCCAAGTTCAAAGTTTCTTGAAGATCTGATGTTTTTAACTCCGAAGTGTGTATTCATGTGTGAATGTCAGTAGAAGTATCTAAGAAAGTCTCAGATTTATCTGAGAAAAGTGATTTCTAGGTGCCCGTGTTTTTGTGTTTATATCCATAGACCGCCCACTATGAGATATATTGTTTGACGCCCTTTTGGTTTAATCAATTACAAAAATGTGCTGAGTTTTTTTATTTTAATGAATCGCTATTGTCAGATTAGGAACGTACGTTTCCAGTGCAAACCCGAATGCATGCTTTATATTTTTCTAAGTAACAGATATTTAGTCTTTTCTTATTTTTGCTAGGTACTTTGTGATTTAGTCTGATAAAACGTTACATACGGTGGTGTTCTATTTTACCATAGATTTTTTTTCTTAGACAGTTAAAAGACTTTATCAAAAGCTTAATTTGTCTTTTTATGACTTAATTATGATTAGAAAGCTTAAACTAATAAACCCGATAAATAAAACTGTGTTAATAAGATTATTTTTTAATTTTAAATGCTTTACTTTAATAATAATTTTAATAAAAAAACAACAATGAAATTTTGTGTTCTTATATACATTTTAATTGTTGTAATCATTGAATAGCAAATATCTATATTTCAATGCACTTAAATTAAAAACAAGCACTCGTAGAAACAAAAACTTGATTATTATGCCTCCACTACATTCTCTGGAATTTGGCCAACGTTGGCCAAGGACGGAGAATATAGTGGGTTACTTCGGTCGAGTTCGGTTCTGCCCGCTCTAAAATTTCTCGGAAGTTGTCCGAGGTTACCGAGAACGGGAGATAAAGTGAGGGTAATTCAGTCGATTTGGCCAGCTTCGAGCGCTTCCGAACATTGTCGGCAAAAGGACCAAAGTCGGAGCTGCTCTTTTGAGCGCGAGCGGTTAGATACTTCCCCTTTCGCTCTCTCGCATGTTAAGTGGCGAGAGTGAGAGAGATAATGATATGTTGTTTCGCAAACTGAGATAGAACAAGTAACTCGCTTCAATTTCAGTATGCGCGTTTGGTTAACACGCATGTCGAGCGCTGCATCGTGGTCACGAGGTCAAGTTATAATACCACATGCTTATCGGAGACTTCAACAGACTCTTACTGACATCTTTGAATATTTTATGGCATCAAAAGGGATTTTTTATATTTTTTAAGTATTTTCTTCTAACAGATTTCGTTATTATATTTTTTCATATAAAATTAAATAATTAAAAAATAATTAGTGGTACTTAATTTTATTAAAAAAAATCCAGATGTATTTTTCTAGATCGGTTTATATAATTGTCACACCATAACAAATTCTTATTCAGAATCGATGGCGACAAATTCTAGGATAGTTACAGATGTGGTGTTTGTATTCTGAAGTATCATTTTTGTGCCTTATGGCATTTTGCAAAAGGCGACAAAGATTTTGCGTAAATTGAATATTTACGACCAAAAGTTTTCACTGATATTGTATTGGTGAGTGCTAACACAAACTTTTATAACTATCAGTAGCGTAATTTTAATAATATGACAATTTAAAAATTGCGATTATTTGGTACATTTTTTGATCGCGCGCAAATATGCCAGCTGTACGTGAGAGAAGCTGCCGTCCGGACGTCATTCACGGCCGCCATCCAGACGGCATATGAAATTTGTGGCAGTGTGGTCGTTTACTCGAAGTTGTAGGTCTCGGCCGACTTGAATTATAACTTCGTTCGGACAACTTCCAGAGAATGTAGTGCAGGCATTAAGTATTGACTGAGTAAATATTAACAATTTAGAATTCTTGGAAGGCGCGGAAAGCTCTATTTTAAAATTATTGAATTTTACATGTAGTTAAGTATCAATTTTGTAATTGCAAGCTATGAGGCAAAAATATTTTGGCGTCTTTTGCCAAAATATAATATTAATGTTAAAGGAAATTATTTAACTTTGTTGTTTTAAATATATATATAAAGATATATTGGCGTGAAAATTTAAATATAAATAAAGTTATTTTGCTTTTGAGTTAAAAAAGGCAAAACTTTGTACAGAGAATTTATAAATTCAATTAAAATTGCATATTGAAAAGAAAAACTTAATGGTCATTTTTCCTAAATATTATTTCTTTGAATTTTTAAAATTTATAATGCTTAAAATTTCAACTGCAGTTACTTGGTTTTATTTTTCGACATCCAAAATGCTACTTTTTAGTTGCTTCCGAAACGCTTTGTACATCTGTAATAAATTACTTTCAAAGTTTGACTCTTTCTATGAACAAATTGTTTCGTGTGTCACATGTCACGTGTTAAACTTTATGAAACCTATATTATATGGTTTTGTTTTTTGTAACTTTATTGGCCATAACATTTTTTAATGTTCAATAACTTAAATTTTATTATTAATTAAATATATCTTTTATACCGATCTTTGAATGACATAATAACCAAAGCGATCGTCTTAAATTCGCTATCTGCGAACAAACAGCAAAGGCGAGAAATTGGTTTAAAATTTATTTATTTACGGTAAGCCTTTGCGCTTATAGATAAGTAAGATAAGCAAAGAAGGCGATTTGTGAAGGATGTAAATAATAGGAACGAACCCAATTTGTGGAATTGTCTATCAATTACGCGGTATATCGAGTGCGGAAAGAGTGCCACTGCGTTAGGGGTGATTAATTAAGGGCGGCGATAAATCGGCAACGGCAGGACGGAAGGCTATCGATTCTCGACTCCGTGAAGTATTTTCGTTGCCATTGTTCGCGGGCTCTCAACGAATAGAGCCTGCGATAAGACCTTTGCGGCGGTCAGGATTTCCTCGGTGCACTTCAGAGCAGATTTACACCTCGCAAAAGTCGATAATGGCAACATAAAAACTCCCCGACCGCTCGGTTTATGCCACTTATGTAAGCAAGCGGGCGTGGCGAATTTCCCCGAGTCTGGAATAACAATATTTTTGATAAAAAGTGATACTTGCGCCCTTAATATGTTTCACCCACTTACGCGAAAGTTTGCTTCGAATAGGGCTCGCTTGAAATTTTCTAATATGGGAATTTTTTACCTTAGTGATTTGTGTTCGTGACCACCCATATCCGAGCATTTTTTAATTTAAAGTAATTACAATTACATTCAACAAAGATTATTTTTCGGTACAGTAGATTTTATTCTTGAACATATTTTGGTTATAATTTTATAAGTAATTAAAAAAGACTATGATACATATTAAAAATTAAATTTATTTAAAGCTGAATTTTAGACTCTGTTTTATATTATAATTACGAGTGCAATTTTGTATGCAAATCGCTACCTAAACATTGCTTGGTGTATTATTTTTACAACATACTCTTTGTTGTAATTGTAATGATATTTGGCGGACGAATGGTGAAGGGTGGCATTTAAACAAAAATTGAGCCGTTGCAATAGTATTTTTTGAGTGAATAAAATAGTTACATGGTTGAGAAAATAATGCGAATCGTCAGCGGACGAAGCACCGCTGGTTGTCATCTTCCCGTCAAGGTCCGTCAGTGAACATGCTCCTTTGCCGTCGTCACATTAGTGTGACTAGAATGCCGCCCCCCTGACACATATCTATAGTGTTTAATTCTATTTTTTATAAGAATGGATACTTTGGCATAACTTATAGCTATATCAGTGTAACCTATACACGTGTAGGTATATGTTACGCTTTGTCAAAAAAAAAAAATGCACTTCTTTGCGGGTTCTTCAGTGTTCCAACCCTATGCTTTTCATGTTATATATTAATCAAATAAATTGGCAGTGTTCCAAATTCTATTTTTTATCTGTGGATAGATAATTTAAATTTTTTAGATACATTGTCTTTACAGAGTAATTTAGAATCTCTATGGAGTTGAGCTTTCCTCAACCATCTGGCTTTTAGTATCATATTGAATCATTTTCCTGATATCATATTATTATTACGATCACATTAGAAAGATTCTGGCTAGAGAAACTTCAACTAAAGATTTCGAAATCTATTTTAAGAGCAAGTTGAAATTCTCTCTTCACATAAACGAAAATTTGTTTGTTATGAGGAACGCGTATTACTTTTACGATCCATCAGTTATTTGTATCCCCTATAACATTGGTTGCCAACCGGTGGTCCATGGACTACTGATGTCAAAAAGAAAATTTAACGGTGCAGGGAAAAATTAGAATATATTTAAAATTTAATTAATTGAAGGTCCAGCCAAAAATCCAGTGTTAACGATGCAATTATTAAGTCAAATTATTATTACAGCTGCAAAATAATTAAATGTTCCAAGATCTTATGGCATAATAATTTGTAATAATAATTGTTAATTATTTTTTTATTAAGATTAAAAGCTCAACAATAGTGTTCTCTAATTATTTGAAATATTTGCCTAATTTTCAACTATGTAACGACCCGAATATTTGATCAAAAATTTGCTTATACTATCTACAATAAAATTAAAAAAAAAAACAATTTAGATATTTGAACAACTTGTAGTAGTTTTTTCTCTCAATATATCTGAGTGTTTAGTGCTGCTCCTTATTTTATTTAGAAATGCGAAATAATGAGACGCTTTTTCTTAACAAAAAAATGCTCTTAAGCCTTTGAAAAATATTTTTAAATAGAATTTATCAGGGTGTATACTTTGACCGAAATTCACAGAAATAAACTGTTGAAAAGGCCATTCTTTATTATCGTTTTACGCTTATCTCAAAAACAGGTACGCGTCACAAATTTGTTGTTTCAAGACACACAGATTTTATTTCAAACAGTTTAATAATTAATCACGATAAATTTATTTTTAAAAATTTAATTTATATCAACTGCACAAATTAAATACCGATACGGATCAGATCTCTTCATGCGTATCAAATACGTTCCAAACATTATTAGCTAATATATATATATATATATATATATATATATATATATATATATATATATATATATATATATATATATATATATATATATATATATATTAAATAAATACAATTATGTATTTTATTGACATAATTCAATCGCAACTTATCTTGTTTATGGTGATTTGAAAAAATTAAACTGATTAAAATATATGTAATATTTTATTTATTTATTTATTTATTTATTTATTTACATAATTCCGAATGAGTAAGGTACGTAATATACGTTGAAAACAATTTAAAAGTTGATAGTTAAAATATACCCTTACTAGATTATCAAGGTATTTTTATTAGAGAGGTGGATTAGAGCACGTTATTAATGGAGTTGTAAGTCGGCAGAATTGAATTCGAGTCGCCCGCATGTAACAGTTAATTGTTATTAAAATAAGAGTTTAAATTGTAGAAAGGCAGTCGAACAATTCATACGTGCGCTGGATTTGCATACATTTTCGTATGTCCTCTTTTCTGTCTGCAAGTTCGCCGCAAAAGCCACGTTTCGTAAGTTACTTCGGGTTAAACCTATGCAAATTTAACTGAATTCCGGCGACAAGAGTGCAGCGCACACGGTGGGCAAAAATTCCGCATACCCCTCCATCTTTGATGGGTTTAATTCGAAGGTCTGTTCGAACATTCCGAAAAGTTCCCTTTGTGCGACAATTTCCCGCGGACTCCGATGGGATTATTGTCGTCGATTCCTCGCGGAAAACTTTCGGTCCAGAGAGGGAGAGGCGAATAGTGTTCTTGTTTGCAAAGCGCTCTCGCGGAAATGTCACGGTTTTTGTAAAGTCGACGAGGTGCTTTCCGACTAATAAAAGTTGGTTATGTGCCGCCAATAAACCGATAAATTCCGTTTTAGGATTGCACTTTACTTCACTTTGTATTCGACCCGGATTCACTATGTTACAGACGTAACGTCATAGCTTTCATGAGATCGTGCTTTATCACTCATTCCTTTTACCGGCATGATCGATTGCACATTGCTCGTTTTATGCAGAAACTATTTTCGGAGCTAACTATATATTTTCAACTTCATATTTTTTTATAAGAAGATTTTTCCACATTTTTTTACAAGTGCTTACCTAATACATATTCTATAATTCATTGTATAAATAAAATTTATGTTTTAAAAAAAATATACAAAATATTAATGTTATAATTTTCAAAAAATAATGATGAAATGAAATATAAAATATAATGAATAATAAACTTTTATGGTTAAGATCATTTATCATTAGTATGTTTTTAATTGTGTGTAAGACTGACGCCCTTAAATTAAAAAAAATATATTGCGACTTTATATACATACATATGTATATGTAAATTAAATATTTTTACTGGCGTTTCAGTAAAATCATATTCGAGAAAATTTTACCGATTGATCAGTAGCGTACGGTCCATACATGCGGTAGATGCGGCGCATGCCTTGGAATTATAAATATTTTTAGCATTAATTCGATTTTTTAATTTATGTAATTATAAAACGAAATCGTTTTAAAAATCGGCTACAGACAAGCATACCGAGGGAGCGGCTAAAGCCAACTTCAGCGCGGGCTGAATGAATTATCTGTAGATTTTAGGCTTTCAAGCCCACGCGACAATATTTTTATCTATAATATCATGAGTCAATTTGTTTATTAAAGTTTTTAATTGCGGAGATTTATATTTTTCCACTGTTTTCTCCCTTTACTTTTAATTTTGATGAAGTAATTAGATATAATTATGTAAATTTTCACGCATACTGATGATATTTTAGCTTGTTCGTTTATGTTTATTATATAATTAATATCCTTGTAGATAGTTATAGTGTCCTTTGAGCGCCCAACCACTTTATAAGACTCGACAATACTCTTGAAACCCTTCCAACCAGCATTTTTATAATCAAAGACAACTTTATGGATCACCTCACCAATGTAAAAACACAGGAAAGTAAATGCATTGCCCTTAACCATCGGTTGCGGTTGGTAAGCACTACCAGTTTAAAAATAAAATTAAAAAAATATTACTAAAATCATCAAAATATTAGCTTAAAATCGTATCCGTGTTATGTAAGTAATTAAAATGCGTGGTTCCGGATCAATTCCAATGCACGTGTCTGCCGTTAAAATCTCCGGTTATAATAGCCGAATCCCCAATCCTGTTTTTATGTTTAATTTGCATCGCGGCGGTTTATAGGTTAGTTGTATTAATGTTTATGCACGTGTGTTTTATTTATTTATTTATTTATTCACAAATATCGCGACTCTTACGCCCGTTCTAGAGACCGAAAAAATAGTTTACATGCGATTTAAATATGTTTCAGTGACATATTAATTTTTTACTCATTAATCAGTAGTTTCAGTTCTCAGAACATCATCAGAGGGATTTACATTTGATCTCCTGAAGCACGATCTGCAGTGTATATAGCATTTGAGGAGGGCTCCTCAGGCGGAGTTTTCTGTTATATTTCGGCAGTAATGCACCTACCATGATCACGAATATAAAACAAGTAATACAGTTTTTTCGAATTCGAATAGGGACTTTTGCATATAAACTGCATATATTATTTACGTACTTTTTATATTATAATTCATCATCAATGGCTTGAATATGATTTATTGCGATTAAATTAATTGTTTTACAGCAGCGTAAAACATGCGTTTCAAACATATGGTTTTTTGTAAGGCGTTAAAATTTATGATATCGCAAGAGCTCTAAATCAATCTAAATGGCATTTAAAGGGTCTAGGGAAAAAAGGCTTATCCGAATCGCAATTCTTTTCTTGGATATAAATCGTACGTGTATAAAAAATATAATCTATTCCTGAGAGAATTAATAATATTTTAATTGCTAGCGTGTTAGAAGTTCAATATTTACCCAAGGGATTAGAAAGCGTTTCACGATCGACGAATGGAAAACGTGCATGCAATTACTGGTGCTTCCTAAATGATATAAAATCGATTCTCGTTTAACATTAATTCGTTCTGGGAAAAGTGACACTAACCGAAGGTGGTTTTATCACATGTAGTTCTCTTGAATTAAAATATTATTTGTTCAATAATGAGAAACGCCTATATAATATATATAATATATTATAAATAGTATTGAAATGTAATAAAATAAAATTAATATATTTATAGACTTTGTACCATTATTATAAGAGGTTGAGAATTTATTATGAATATTATTTTCGGTGATAAATTGAGTTTTTCAGTTATAAATTAATTAAAGCTTTTTCAAAATAAATAAATAAATATTTTATCTCTTACAAATTTAAGCTTTTATAGTATATAGTATAAATTCACACCTTTATCTATGTTATATATATATAATATATATTTTTTTTGTAACATATATAGCGATTAGAAAGCACCTTAATCCTAGAGCTTTAATAATAATCAGTCTCTGAAACTAAAACGGCTCTCCTAAATACGGTGGACAGATTTTCTAAATCGCTAGTTTGTCTGGCTATCTTTAAAATTTATCCCTTTACTTTTGCATGAGCAATATCGCACAAAGGCCAAGGTTACGAAAAAGGTCACTTTAACGAGGGTTCCCTTTATTGCTTCTTCGGAAACTATTAAGCTTCGAGGGTCCGCGAATAATGTTTATCCCATTCACCGCATTTTCGCTCTAGCTCTCCATCATTTTCACGGGAAAATTTCATTAAAAACTCTCGGATTAAAGAGCCGATTAACAAAAGATTACGATACGACGAGTCAAAGTCAAAATTCGAAATAGGCCATTATCTCACACTAATCGGGTTATTATGGAGTTCGTACTTTGTTGCTATGGTCTAAAAATTATTAATTCCATTAATCGTCAACAGGTCTGAGCTGTAAAGTTTGATCGAATCGAGCTAATTACGAGTATCGCGCGAGAGCGATTTTCAAAGTCCATTAAAAGGTTCTTTGTGGGGTCGAGCTCTGGTTCGCCCGATTGTTGTAAACCGAACAAAGCCGCATTGGCTTCTTTGTTCCTCTTTATATAATAAGTTCTGGCATTGTTGAGTCAGACTGTGCCGCCGCTGCAATCCGCGGAAACTTTCGTCCTTTGAATCAATCGCACCCTGCATCCGCCTTCGAGTTTGCCCTCAAACTTTGCCTTCGTATCTTCCTGGATGTATGCTTATTAATCCTGTTGATCATAGTTTGTATTATTGAAAAATTATTTAATAAAATATTTCATAGGACAACAGTGTCCTTTGATCAATAAACTTAATGATTTACTGAGATTGATTCTAAAAAAGCATATATTTTTAAGTTACACAAATAAATTGCTTATTCTGTGCTTAGATACTTTCAAAATAAATTTAATTAATTGTTAATAAAATATATGTATCAGGTAATTAATAATAAGCGTACTAAGACAGTGCTGCAAAGTTGATGTTATATTATACAAAACCATTATTTTATTACTTTATATATTACATATCTTACTCAGATTTATTTAAAAAAAATCAAGTAATTTAAGAAAAATAATATTTTTGATTACTAAATTATTTTTTGCTATGTTATAAATTATTGAAATTTATAATAATATTTAATTGGCATACATCGTTTTAAAAAGTGTATCAATTCACCTTTTATAGATGTCAATCTAGCCTTTGATAAGGCGTGGCACATAGGGCTCGAATTCAAAATGAGAAAACTTCTACTATCAGGTATCGAAAAAAGTTCGTGTGGTTTTGTATATTAAAAATCAAACAAGGTCAGACATTTTCAAAAAAAGTTTTATTCGTTAAATTTATCACGCTCATATTCTATGGCTCTTTCAACGAGATCCGAAATAAGTTTATTAATACCGTTTCTATATAGAGTTGACTTTAAATAATAATATAAAAATTTAAAATGAAATATTTCTTGATTGCTTAAAAATTGTCACTCTATATACAGTGTCTAATATTTATTTTTTCCAGTTCCTGGTCAAAACCATTTACCTGGGTATCTATTAATTAGTTCTTACTTTTATTTATTTCTTTTTTAGGGCAAAAAAAAAAGTAAGAAAAAAAAAAACTTTTTGCTTCTTTAACTAATGGGTTAGAATGATTTTTATTTCTGTCATGGTAATAAACTTTAAGTTTAACGAAATAATTGCGTAAAGTGTCTATTTTTAAATCTTTATGTATATTTGAGTTTCGGACAAACCAATGAGCATTTGTCGTCTTTCTTAGCGCAATATTTCAATTTCGAATTATTACGACTACATATACCTCCCCAAACGGGGGAATCACCCTATATATGTTTTACCAGTTGTATACAATTCTAGGCAATAGAATTAATGAATTTTTAAAAAGCAAAAATCACATTTTTAATAGTATAAATGATTTGAATAGATTTAAAAACACTTTCAATGCATAATATGCAGCTTTTGATTTAATTATAATTGAATAGAGAAATTAAAACAGTAAGAAAATATGAGAATGATTATAAATCAAGTGGGAAAGAAGTTCCTAACGATTAACGAGCCATGTTAAAAAGCAACAATGTATGACTGATGAAATATTAGAACCAATGAACGATCGTAGAAAATTAAAAAAACATGAATCAGATAAAATACAATAATAGTCATCGTCGTATTAAAAAAATCAAGAAGCTAAAAATGAGTAGACAAATAAAAAATCAGAAAAAGGGAAAATTTACAACAAAAACATGATGAATATGTTTCTAAATAATAAAATCGATACAAGAATCTCAAAAAGAGGACAATAAAAAATGCTTTTACGCCTTCAATAAAAAAATTGTAAATAGGAGGTTTATCGGTTGTATCTAATATGACCGAAATTCGCAGAAATTGTTCGTTGGACGAAACAAAATCTGTAACACTTTAATATCGCTTAGCATGTATCACGAAAAATAGGCAAAGATTTTATTTTAATTAATTCAATAATTCAATCGCGGTTAATTTATTCTAAGATATTTGATTTATATGCAAATCCACACAAAACAAACTTCGTTCAAAACATTATTAGTTATTTTATTTACAATAAATTCGTATTTATAAGGCTCGATCAATTTTGGTGAATTAATTCAATCGCTGCTGATCTTAATTCTGGGGATTTGAAAAAGCTAAAATCACGTCCCTTATTAAAAATTATATAATAACAAATCAAGCTTTTTCCTTTTGATGATTTTGCTATTAAGCTATGCATATTTTATAAAATTCAAAAAACACTTATAAAAAAGCTCGATAAGTTACTTAATATTTTTAGTCATTGCTGCCGTTTCTCACATTCTCATTACTATATTTTTTAGCTGATTAACCAATTTTATTAAACACGCCACACAAATAATATTAATATTCTGCAGCACACACCAGCTGGAATATTTATAACGCTTTAGTCGCATGCTCGCGACAGTCAAATGATAAAACCCAAGCTTAAAGTTGTACAAGTACAATCGTATACGTACAAAGACAAATGTGTGTGTAGGATAAAGTAGGAGGTGCGAACGAATGTAGCAGTTGACAAACAATAACGGGACAATCCTTCCAAACCGCTTCGCTTCCGTGGCGTAGGCAGTGTGAAGTCGGAGAAGTTTGTTGATAATTTATATCCGAGAAGACGGGTTAAAAACGCGGTTAAAAGCGAATCCCGCAAGACCGACGTCCGTCGTTTCGTCAACGCTGACAAACGTTCCTTCTGGCAAATCCTGCCGCACCATCAATCCAGATCGAATCGCGTTTAATTTTATTCCGAGCCCGCTTCAATATTTGCGGAATGTGACCAATTTTGCTTTAAAGCTCTAACGCAAAAAGTGTCTTCGGAAATTTCATTAGGCGTCGGAGGCGCTCCCGCAAATCTGCCGCCCGCTTGTTTTTCCGGGCCGGCTGCTGCGCAAAATGGACAATCGATAAGTCGCTAGCTTTCGTTAAATGCATTACTTACTAAGGAGTGACAATTTAAATCTCCATCAGCAATATGAGATACAGTCGCAAGCTTCATCCTACTACTCGCTAGAGCAGCATCTGATCTTCTTTGCGGTTTATGAACCGTCCGATCAACTCGGTTGGCACTTTGAAAGTGTCTTAAGCAGTCGGTTATGTCATTGTGAGCTTTTAAGCTCGGTAAAATGTCAATAGATGGACATCCTCATGCATATTCATTATTTCACATTATCCTCTTGAGGTATAAAGAGGATCTTTCACAGGATTTATCTCTCGAAAATCTTGAGATATAATGGATTAACGAAATAGTCCATCTTGAAATTTTGATTGTTTCAATTAAAACCCAAATGTATTTTATTGACCAAGTTTCTGGTATAGATGTATACGTTTTTATTTAATTTAATATTTTCGCCATTTAAATATAATATCCTAAATAGTAAATGAATTTTCACCAAATACAACTGCTTATTAAAAGTGGTTTATATAATATTTCTTATACACTTCCTTAGCCACTGCATACACGAAGCTGCTTGTTCACTGCATTTATAATAATCTAAAAATTTTAATAATTAACTGAATTATTAGTGTTGACATAATCAATATTTGTAGTGATCAATAGCATTGCTTAATAAGCGAATTACTGATCAGTGAGGGCATCAAAATAAAAAGTCTTAATTAATTAAAAATATTGCATACTTTTTGATCAGAGACGTCATTTCAGTTATTATTAAATTACCAGAATTAACACATTGCATACCGAGCATTATTCCTAAAAATGCAGCCGTGTGGCAGATCATATTTGCGAAAATTAAAACTTAAACTTATTTTTTTAAACCATCCTAACTTATTAATTAGTCAACGTTTCAACATTAAATTTAAAATACAGTTTAATAATTACCGTTTTTTTATTCAAAATAGTAAAATCAGTAAACGTCAAACTATGGATCGTTTACCAATAAAATAAAAAATAAATTTATGTTTAGAATCATCAATAAATGTTATACAAATTTAAGCGATACAGATTTTGATAAAATGATGATGATGACTTTCTTATTATTAAAATTAAAAAAACAAATTTAATTTCTTTATTTTTGACAATTAACGATCGATTCACGCGGCGATATACTTTTGACAATCATGACGCATTGGGTTTACCTGTCAGGTCACGATGGTTATAATTTTAATAAATAAATAAATATTCACACGACCGTTAAACTTTGATACTGTTGACAGCGGAAAAATATCGATACTAGTTATATGTTTTGATTACAGTATCTCATGCATTATATTAATATATCAATGACCTATTTCAGTGACTCCCAACCGCTGGTATGCGTAGGTCCAAATATTAGCGGTAAATCTCATATTTGGGACCAATAAATCGGTTTGAAGGCCGTAAGTAATAAAATAGCATTTGCCTCCACTTTAATTTGGCCAGAAAAATGCATGTAATTTAATTAAATAATATAAATATTATTGAAATATTAATTTTTAAAATAACTGAAATGTCATACCTGATTCTAAATCAAAAATTTTCGAGTTATCCTTTAAAATAAATTTAAAATTATATATTTTTTTTAACTGGAAGTAATACAAATTTCACGATTTTAACTTTAATCTTATGCGACCCACAGATTAATAACTACTGATAAAATAATTCTAACATAAGTACCAATACAATTCAGAACGTTTATTATGTTTTTGTTATTTTTTAACTCAAAAAATTTTTTTTTTTTGTTATATCTCTTTGCTTCGCAAAATTCTCGCAAAACTGCCCGTCTGTTAAGTGTTAAAAAAACGATTAATAATTAGCCAACTTTTGCCCCCCTCCTGGAAAAAGTAGAAATGACGTCTCTAATTCGAAACCAAAAATTCTCGGGTTAACCCACAAAAAAATAGTCTCGAATCTATCCTGAAAACATTTTTTTTAAATATTTCATTTCAGTGAAATTAAATCAAAATACATTTTCACCGGTAAATATATATTTTTAACAGTAAAAATCTAATTTATTTAGCAGGTACCAATAAAATTATACGATTTTGACTTTTCCATATGTAGTTTTTTGACTTCCAAGAAAAGATAATTGTTTTTGTGCTCACCTATTACTTAAAATTTGGCTTAGATATGCTTTATTCGATTCACATTTATTGCAAGGCATTATAATTTTTAACTACACATTGTCAATTGGAACGCTAACGGTTTATTGCAACACACACAAGAATTTTTTTTCTCATACAACACAAAATAGACGTTTTATTGGTTTCTGAAACTCATTTAACGGAAAAAACTTACTTAAAAATACCTTAATATTGAATTTTTACGCTCTCATATTCGGTTTAGTTATGCTTTATTTGATTCTCACTTATTGTAAGTCGTAATATTGTCATAAAAGTCTTAATAACTAAGCGTTTCCACTGCGACGGCGACAGCGCGATTTTATTGCTTTTCACGTGAATTCTAATCACCTTGAATTTGGCCAGAAAATGTCATTTAATAAAATAGTATGAGCCTTGTTTACATATAAATATTAAATAAAATACCACTGACACAAATTTTACTTTCCCTGGAAAAATCTGAAGTGCCGTCTCTCTAAAAAAGGTACTCAAATTTTATCTAGTCACAAAAGAGATAAAATTTTATGGAGGGACAGAAACTAAAATTTATAGATATATCCCAAAGAGACATAGTGAGAAAAATTATAAATAAGGTCAACATGTCATTGCTGACCTGTAAGGGCGATGTACTTGTTTTAAACGACTAATCAAGTAGACGCCATGCGTGTAGCCATTATTTGTTTTTTTTTTTGATTTGGCGCTGTACCTTTTTAGGCAAGCCTCGGATATTTTAGTTATTTTTTTGCCGCTACTATAAAAAAATTGTAGACTTTTTAATGATTTTTATAAGAGATGCGCTAAAACTGAGCATCCTTGACGTCTCATCGCAATCTTTAGCTATGGGCATATAAAATCTCCATACCTTGAAATTAAAAGGTGAAGTTATATCAGCTCTTAGAGTATCTAAAATGTATAAATATCTGCAGAAAAATGGCAGGCTCTTATGATCTTTTTTTCTTGTAATTTATGTAAAATTGTGTCGGAATTTAAATTATAAACATACGTACTCTCAGCGGCTGAAGAATGCGCATTTGTTAAACCGATCGTGTCGTTTTTATTGATACAACTTCTTTGTCAATGTTTTTACACTTAAATAATTAGGCAAAAAATTAAAATGCCATAAGTTTATAATATTTTAAATAATATGTTACATTTAAAAGAAGAAAGCCTCTAAATTATGGTATATTTTTTTAACAAAAACAATGCTCTACGTTCATGAACGTTTATGATTATCTTCAGTTGCTCTAAATATTTTTCTCTTTACACCCAACTCATTTTTTTCTCAAATGTTACTTACAGAACTTCAACATTTATTTATAAAAATAAGCTGCCAGCAGCTTATCCTTCATTGCAAACGTTTACCAGTCTTGTTAATTTCACTGGGAAAGGGTTTTCTACTTAGGATAAACTCGCGTTTAATTTCATTCCGAGCCCACTTAAATTCTCGCGGAATGCCGGAGAAAGTTTTGCTTTAACGCCGAGAAAAATTGTCTCCGTCGGAAGAACGCCGAAAATTTCATTAGGCGTTCCCGCAAATTTGTTTTTCTAGGCCGGCTGCTGCGCAAAATAGATAATCGATAAGTCGCCCGCTTTCGCTAAATGCAATTAGGCGTCTCCGAATACCGCCGAATGCACCCTAATCCAATTGCTCCGTTCGGTGCTGTCTCCGTCCCTGCAATTTCCTTTCGGCGTCTCAACATCTGCCGCATAGAGATTGGCATCCCTCTCTTTGCTTTTTCTGTTTATCCTGCCTCGCGGCAATCACGTACGGACTCGCCGGAGATTCGACTTGCACTAATTTGTACTGATTCAATCGAATCACTCAACAGACTCTATTCGAATCAAACTCTGACTTGACGCTGCGCATAACATATGCGGAAAATGAAATGTCAACGGATATTACATTAGGGACTCGCGCGTTCAATTTTTTTTTATATGTGTTCTTGGAATCTGTCAATGTAACATAATGAATAGCCTAAGACATTCCTGGTATTAATATTTTTTGTAAATAAAATTTTATGTAAACATAAATGTTTTTGTAAGTCGATTAATGTAATTAAAATGTCTGAAACGCTTACTTGAATCCTAGATATAGAACCTTAATCGATCGGCTAGCGATGGGTCGTGCACTTCGTATGCGTCAATTATTTAGTAATCGAGTGATGTGGTCGACGTTACGATAGAGTGGGTTTTCAGCGGCCCTTTGACACGGATAATCCTTTCATCTCGGGAATTTGTTTTCGGTCGGAGTCGTATTGAAAATTAAACGATTCCAAAGGACCGTAGCAAAAAGTATACTGGCAGATTCGCCCTCTATCTGACTCTTTAATCTAACGGAGGGGCAATTCGATTCGTTTTCCGCCGAAAACGGGTATCTAATGACACTTTAACGTTCTTTATAGTGTGTTAAATAGCTTCTTTGAATATTTTTAAACTTTTCTACACAATATCAACTCGGCACGTACCTAATCAACGTACTTTGTCTCCGGCGCTAGACCCCGAATGCACCTAATTTATTGCATTAAAGACCAAAATTACATCACGCTTTTGCGGTGCCGTCGTCCATTACGGGCCACTTCTGTAGTCTTAAGTTTTATACAAAATGTGCTTCCACCTAAAGCAATTTAATTACGTTATACGAACTTGGGGTTTTACTCATAACGTGTTAAATAACACGGTACAAAAATATTTTACAGCAAAAAAGGATAATAAATAAATTTACTTGCTGATTATAAATAAATAAGATCTAGTATTTAATTGTTGTATTAAATACATCTAGCGTCTTTCAACTTCTTTTTGGGGTCGCAAAATTCATAGAAATGTATTGCAGATACATTATTACATACTATTCTTTAAATAAAAGTTAGGAAACAGCAAAAGGAGTAGGAATGCTCCGTGCATAATACGACTGTATGATCATGTAGTTCTAGATACTGATTGATTATTTATTTATTTATTTGATTATTCTATCTAAAAATAACTTTTTAAAAAACACATGCCATTTTAAGTATAATGAAACATCATCGTTCTTTTTTTGCCAAAAAAACTCGACTGTGGTAAACTTCCTCTCGGTATGAAATATGTTCTCTTGCCTGTCGATTCAAATATTTTAAATTCTTTCTCCATTAATCAGTAAGATGTTGGTTTTCTTACACTACTCTCTGTAAGGCTGAAATAAATTTATTTCTCTAATTATTGCGCCAATGATAAATTATAAATTTCTTCACAGGATTCTAATGATTTAATGGAGTCGCGAGGGTCCTTAGAATTCGTCGAGCCATTAATAATCTGCAAATTCTTTATTTCCCCATTTTACATATTTCCGCTTATTATACATATTATTTTTTGACTGGTAAAAGATTCTGGATTTTGCAAATATTTAATTAATGAAATCAATGTCTGGTTTCTTCGATTATATAATTTTGCACGTTAAAATAACTCAGAATTTATATGTTCCATTTGTTTCAACAAAAATTCAAGGCCCTCTTCTGCTTTGAATAAGAATTATGAGACAATTGTCAATTATAGCGGTTGCTACTTTACAAAAACAATATATAAAAAAGCTTTTTAGATTATCGCAAGAAATAGTTTTATATTATGCTGATTCCCATGCATAATTTATTCTTATCGGAGGGTATTCTTAGATCACCAAAGCAAAGATAAAGGCGCCGGCCGGTAGAGTAACTGAAAATATGCATATTTTCAAACACTTAGCACAAACACATTCAGAAATGTTTCTTGACTAAGTGTCTTTTTGATTACTTATGCAAAAATAATGCGAGTCCGAGTGTTAAAAATTTGTGAATAATATCTTGTCATTCCCAGACCCCAATTAAAACCTTCTAAGAAGTATGCATAATAGGCATGAACCCGATTTTATTTATGCAGCGGTATAAAAAGCAGTGGTTGTAAACCTTTTAATTTCGTACAAATTTAATTTTTTATAATAAGAAAATGCTTTATTAAATTTCTAGCGAAATCAGAAAATTTCTCCCTGTTTGACATATTTTTGAGGAATTTATAATATTTTCTTAAAAAATTCTAATTGCAATAATACCGGTATTACCAAGAGAAAAACAGTCAATACTAGCATTACCGGTACTTCCGGTATAGACATTTTTTTTATTAATTGCTAATAAAAAAAGACCGAAAAAAAATTGTTCAATAATTTAAAATCTTTATGCTGTACTATTATATATTGTTGAATGTTTGATACATACTTGCGAATTTTGTGAAAAAATTCAAAATTGCAAAAGAAATGAGAATTCTCGATTTGACATTTTTGTCGAGTATTTTGTTTTCAACTATCATGACGCATTGGAGTAACCTGTTAAGCCACGATGGTCTTAATTTATTTTTTTGACACATTTACTGAGTTCCCGACTTAAAAAACAACTCTAAACTATTAGAGACAGAAAAAACTGAGATAACAACCGCTTCTCTCTTCACATTAAAACTGGTATGAAAAACGTAGAGATCAGTACGTTGCGAAAACGACTGTATCCTCCAAATCTACGAAAATTTCGCGTATATATATATATAAAATTTAATTTAATAATTGTAGTAAACATCTGTCTATTGTTTCAAAATCCATTTTAAAATCCACTAAAACTGCTTCAATGATTTTGTTCTCATCCTTGGCCAACGACCATTTACCACTACTTGTAATGCAGTCTCTGTGGAGTATTTTTCTCTGATCAGATAATTGCTTATTTTCAGACTGAACAGCTCACTCTATATATTTGGAAACGCTCCATAAATATAAAACAATTAACCTTATTAAAAAAGGGACGCAATTTAAATTCTTATGAATATAAATGAGAATCGGACACAAAAATAATTTTAAAAGGGCGTGAAGTATGCGGCTCGTAAATTTCACCTCTTCTGTGGTTCTGTTTTCGCTTTTGTGAATCTGGTCACCTTAGAAAAATAAACACGTGATTTACACCCTACGATGCTGAATTTCTATATATCGGGAGCATAACGCACACACGAGCCTTTGCAGGTTTATTTATCGCCAGAGGCACACAAGTGGTAAATAAAAAATAAGCATGTCCCTCTTCGGGTCCTGTGCGAAAGTGTCGTAAATAATCAACGTCAGGAACCCTTTTTATAGTATTGCAAAAAGACGCACTTATTTATTGTTTATTTTATGGAGATTTTTGCTTAATCTCATGCCAATGTGAAAGTTATAATTATAGATTAAAACAAACGTTGATCATTCTGTCTGAATTGCTTATTTAGATTAGTGGTCAGAGTTTCTCATGTGGTGGACCGATAGTATTTTCAGTCGATCGACGTGGTAGACCTAGTTTAGTTTTAGGAATCTAAATACGGAAGCTAAAGCTTAGACATTTTTTTAATTTATAGAACATAATCCATTATCACATTAAGTCTCAAGTACAATTTTTTATAACTCATATAGAACTTTTATAGTCTTTGACTCTTGATTAACACATAACTATCCGATGTTTTCGCAGAATTTTAAATATATATTTTTATATGTATTTCTATGTTTTGACAAAAGATGAAATTATAAATATATAATATATATTGCTTACGTTCGTACGATATTTTTATAAGCTTGAGTTACAGTAACTTAAACCCTTGAAAGTTGCCATATGGAACGCCAACGGTCTATCGAAACGCACACAAGAAATAAAAATCTTGAAAAACAAAAAATTGACGTTTTGCTGATCTTTGAATTTTTAAATACCTAGGCATTGTAAGTCTTAATATAGCTACAAAAAGTTTTAATGTGAACACTAGATAACCGAGCTTTTTGGCACGATTTTATTGCTTTTGACGTGGATATTAAACAGAACCCTGATTGAATTTAGCCAGAAAAATGCATGTCCTTTAATGAATCTTGATAAAATGGAAATCATTAAAAGTTTTTTCCTCTCTCCTGAAAAAATCTTAAATAACGTCGCTGTGTGTACATGAATAGGCTAATTAAATAAAATATTAGCAATTACACGTTTTAATTAATTTTTTATTTATATAATTAAATAATATTTGAGCAAAATACGAAACTAATTGAGATTATAATATAAATTATAACTGTGTATAATAGTGAAAAAAAATTACTTGGTAATAGTTTAATTTAATGGGAAATATTTGAGGCAGGTATTTGGATGCCTAACTTTCGATGTTGTTTAGTGTCTGTAAATATATGAAGACTGAGGCTATTTTTGAGCTAATCGAGTCTTAATGTCGTATCCTTATGTCTATAAGATTCGAACACGGGTGGTGCTCATTTTCCAAAACAGAATTTGAAATACCGTCTTTTGTAAGATTATACTAAAAGGGTATGAGAGATCGTCGATGACTTTGAGGCGGTGGAAGTATGAATGAAAGAATCGCGATTCTCTAGAGCGCAGGTACATTTCCACAGAATTCTTGCCGTCCAATTTATAAGTATAAATAATTTTCAGGTGTGCGTAAACATTTATTATGCTCAAAGCACCCACACACTCTGGGGCGGTCCATAAAATTACGGTATTTCGTAATAAATAATACTTTTTTATAAATATCATATCGATGGCTTCAAACACTACAAAAAAATAATAAAAGTGTTTTATTAAAGATTTATTTTAAGGACTGATACTAAAAAAATTTGCTTATTAACTTTAACAATGTCTTTGGATCAAGTAAATAATTTACGCTATTAATTGAAAACTCTTTCTTCTTAGAAATTATGTGTGAATGCGAAAAATAATTATAAATCAGATTTATCTGGATCTCTTGAACTTTTCATAGGTAACATTTTAATCTGTCTTTTAGACTAGATTTGAAATAAAAATGATGGAATTACACATTATACAATTACAACAAAATTTCAGGATGATTTGTTATTTTTTATGCTCTCTTGTTATTTTAAAGTATGTGATATTTATATATAAAAACGCCAGTTTTACTCTAAAAATAATGCCAAAAGCTCGATGCGCAATATTTGTTTTAAATATGGCACTGCATCTCACATTGTTCTTTAACAAATAATTTCAGAAAGTTCGATGCACGTGGTTTCGGAAAGTTTTTGTGACATGTTCCAAAAGGTGTCGTGGAGCAGAAGTTTGCAAGTTTGAATAAGAGGAATATTTCTATAAGTGGTCATAAAATTATACACTGCCCCTCCTTTACACAATAAGGGGAAAGCCCTGCAAAGCGAATTTGACGCGAGGAGAAAATAAAGCGGAGTAAAAAAATACGCGCCGCATATTTATATGTACATGCGATTTGGCATTGGCTTTATTGTGCGTTTGTGCGAACGAGCGAATATGGCTTCCTCTCATTGTTGATATATTTAAATAATTTTTTTGCCGACAAAGCTTATCGAAAAATATATTATTCATGGAATAAATAACGGCCCGCCCTTTGTACAACACTGTCTGAAATCGAGCGTAGGCGAATGGGAAAAAAACGCACAAATTAACAGGTCGCGCTTAGAGTCAACCCCGCAACATTATAAATGTCTTCCATAAATAAAATTATAAATACATATTTTTTCGATTACTCGAGAACACCCTCGCATCCGGGTTAAATATTTATTTCGACGACTTTGCGTAGAGACGACGAATCGACGTTTGCAAAAGAATGCTACGAATAAATCGGACGGCAGAGAGGACCGATACATAAATCATTGACGAGCTCCAGATTGAGGATAGACTATTGAAAATGTATCGAAAGAGAATACTCTATTTTTTATATGCATTGACTAGATAAAAATACAATTTGGAACATTAGGTTATGCATAGTAATATAAATATCTGTCCAAGTTTAGCCCTTATATTTTTTAATATTTTACTCTTACATATAAATGTATTTATGCTCTGATTCTCAAGACATCATCTATGGAAATGCACAAAAGTCAACCCTATTCATAAAAAGGGTGACAAATTATATTTAAAGAATTATAGACCAGTCGCAGTGTTGTCAGCTCCTGCTAAATTATTTGAAATAATTATTCATAAATATCTCAATAATCACTTTCGGCAAGTTTTGTTAGACCAACAGCACGGGTTTCGTTCTGCCCGTTCCACTGTTACTAACCTTCTGTCGTTCACCAAAACGGTGACAACTTCTCTCGATGCGGGAATTCAAGTAGACGTCGTGTATACAGATTTTAAGAAAGCCTTTGACAAATTTTGTCATAGGTTATTATTAAAAAAATGTCGAACCTCGGTTGCTCGGATAATTTAACTTGGTTATTCTCGAGCTATTTAAACAATCGTAGACAGTTTGTAACCTACGGTAGCCGATCGTCGAAAGAATATTTTACCCTTTCAGGGGTTCCTCAAGGATCCAATCTGGGACCTCTGCTTTTTGCGCTATTTATTAATGACATAAATACAGCAATTAAAAATTCAAGTTTTCTTCTGTACGCAGATAAAATTATATAAATGCATTCGATCTGTTGTGGACTTCCTTCTCTCTACAAAGTGATTTAGACTCTCTGTGGCTTCCGTTAACCATCTGCCCTTTAGTGTCGGAATGTGCCATACTGTGTTATTTTCTCGATCCCATTCGCCATCAGCTTATTCCTACCATCTAGGTAGTAACATTTTGACTAGAGAAACTTCCACTAAAGGTCTCGGAATCACTTTAGAGAGCAAATGGAGGTTCTCTCTACACATACACGACGTCTGTGATAAATCTTCCAAGATGCTCGGCTTTGTTATGAGGAATGCCTTTCACTTTGACGATCCGTCAGTTATTCGCATCCTCTATGACACCTTAGTTCGTAGCATTCTTGAATCGGGATCTATAATTTGGAATCCCCTAATAGCCAAATATTCCCTTTTAGTGGAAAAAATTAAAAAAAGGTATTTAAGATACATTTACAAAAGGACATTTGGTTATTATCCGTACATATATCCCAGCACCCTTCTTTTAGGAGCGTTGGGATACGATTCGCTGAGTTCTCGCAGAAAGTTGTATGTCGCTAAGCATTTTTTCAAATTACTAAAAGGTGCAGTCGACAATCCAGCTATTCTCGAGGAATTCCAGTTTTGGTTTCCGGAACATTTTTGAGAATCATGATCGCGTCCTCTTTTGATGTCCGTTAGGGCTAGGACGTCCGCACTTGCCGACTCGCCTATAGCTGTGGCCATCCGGCTCCTTAATACGCTGGTATTACATATTGTTTAATGTTAGCTACGAGGAGCTGATCCAGTTTGTATCATTTAATTTTGATATTTTATAATTTTTTGTTATATTTATTATTTTTAAGTATTGTTCTATTTCTGTATATATACGTTTTTTTTTGTTTTATAAATTAAAAATTTGTTTTCGATCATCGTGGCGCATTGGAGTAACCTGTTAGGCTACGATGGTCTTAATTAAATCTAAAAAAAAATATAAATATATGCACACGAAAATATTAACAGTGAACACCTAAATAATATGTGTATCTTTCTGCGTAAATTGGATCAGCTCCTTATTGTTTCGAAAGCTCTCTTGAAATCCCACAAAACTGCTCCAATGATTTTGTTTCTATCTTTGGAATATCTCAGTGGAATGTTTTTCTTTGAATCTCGATTGTTATTCATATAAAATGATTTAAGAAGTAATGAAATCATTGATTTATTTGATTACTACTTTTTCCATTACATTTTTAATACAATGCAACATGTTAATTGGTCTTATTTTCTAAGCCTTTTTATTATTTTTTATTCTAGGTATAGATAAAATAGTAGCAATCAAAATTATCTGTAAATACGCAATATTTTATTATTTACTTTAGCTTTCAAGCAATATAGGAATCGTAGTTTTTATAGGTCCAGGTTGTGGAGATATAATTTTTAGCAAATAAAATGCATGAATTAAAAAAAAATTTGAAATACTGGTAGTACCCAAGGTCAATTTTTGCTCAAGTGCCAGTATTACCGTATTGCAATGCTTAGTTCTAGCACTAGGTATATCAACGGAGAGTCTAGCATAATCACAAGATCACAGCCGACAATATTTCGCTGACACTCCAGTGAAGACTCTCCTACTTTTTTGCCCCCATCTCCTGATATTGTCAGCTATATATTTTATTTTAAAATTTATATAAAAATATATATTATTATATAAAATAAATAAACTGTTACGAGCGTTTAATTTAGCTGCAAAGTCATACCTCTTTGGCCTCAAAACCCGAAAGAAGACTATGCAATTTAACAATACGTTTATATGATATTTCTGAATACATTGTAATTGATATCGTATGCTATGCCGGATGCTGCTAGTTATTATTCTAATTTTATAACGAACGATTGCATTACTCGCGCGGTAAATTGCGTTACTTCACAGCTCGGCGTCTAAATAATATATTTTTTGGCACTTTCGAATGGGGGTTAATTGCGTTTTAATTCGTCCGACCCTGTTCTGGCCCATTAACCTATGATTTACAAGTATTCCGGGGGCATCGAGGGAGTGTTCGCCCTTTAAAATACTACAACTGTACTTGCTCACTGTTCGCTTCCTTCCTTACCCTAGTCGGCGTTCCGACTTATGCAAATCACCACTTGTATGTTAATTCGGATCGATGATTAATTTGCGCTGACCTCTAACTTTAACTCTAATTTTATAACCTATAAAATGTTTGTGGACTGTCGATAAAATTGCACGCTATGCGAAAAATATGAGCCCGTTTTTATTATATCGGATTAGCACAGAATATATTTTCACATCCTCAAAGGATACGCAATCTGTTTTTTTTGTCAGTCCTAAAAAATGTGTTAATTAAAAAAACTTTGATAATGGATTGCTCGTTTAAACGACCAGTTAATTAATTAATAGCTGTGTGTTTTGTTTGACGGTACCGGCGCATATGTAGCAATTTAATTAACAAATAAACGAAGATGGGCTCTTTTATTATTGTAATAAATTTGACCGTTCATTTTATGTTATTGTATGGATTTATTACACAATCACATCGGTTAAGTGACTGTAAAATATATTAACTAGTATGTCAGATAGTTATGTATTAAAACTTCAGCATACATATTAAATATATAATTAAAAATATATTGACCAGAAAAAGTTTATCTCGAAAAACCACTAACTTTATTATTAAATTATAATATATACAACTTCTGATTTTTTTTTCCTCAGTGTGAAGAAATACCTTATGCACAATGTTGTGTTCACACTAATTCGGAATAATGAACACATTTTTATATGTAGTTTAGTTAATAGTGCGTAACATGGCCTCGTTCAAAACCCGCGACCCATTAATTAGAACGACAAACTTTCCATGCCAAATATATTGTATGTCCATATTATTTGCATAATACTGCTATTCAAAGCTAATAATTTGGTTTTGGACCTTTAATTTATAGCTATGCGATGCGATCAAACAAGGATCATGTGTTATGTAATATCACTAGTATTGCTCTCGTGGTATTTTTCCAATATTTTTTTTAAATTCTATACTTACATATTGCATTGTTTTTTGTCTGAAACACAATTTTATTTATATATTACATATTTTTTCTAGTTCTTGTATTTATTATATAAATGTTTTACATCTGTCTTGATTTAATAAAATATATTTAATCTTCCTTACTCTTATGGAAAAGTTTTTTAATATTTATTTTATACAGTTTTTATTATTAATCTGAGCAACATAAATTGACAGATTTTCGCAATGCAATAATTATAAATTAAACACGATGCACACCTAAAATAAATGAGCACATATTTTTTCTAGCTCTTTATAGCTATCACCAAAAACGTTATTGTGATGTGCAAAAGGATCATTTTCAAGCGCTGGCGTCCTGGTCGCAATGCGCAAGAATAAAAGACGCGATCGTGACTCTCTAGCGCACTATAAAACTCGCAGCTAAAACATGAATCGCCAATAAATTATTGAAGTGATTCAAGCTCCGCATAACCAAGCTTAGCATCTTTGAATCTGAATATCTAGTGTTCATATTAAGACTTAATATAACAGTAAGTGAGAATCGAATGAAGCATATCTAATCTGAATAAGACCAATAGGAGAATGCAAAAAACAATTATCCCTTCTCAGATGTCAAAAATCCACGACAAAAGCAATAAAATTGTACCGACGCCGTCGCAGCGTTAAAAATCTTACTACATATTGTCATATGGAACGCCAACGGTCTATCGCAGCACACACAAGAAATAAAAATATCTTGATTATTAAAATAGACTCATTCATCACCGAAACTCATTTTACAAAAAAGACTTACTTAATCCAAAATTCCTGGATATTGTAAGTAATATGAATACTAGATAACTAAGCGTTTCGGCAGAATTTTATTGCTTTTGACATAGATTTTGAACGAAATTCCTGTAATACTCCAAATCTTAATGAATTCAAAATACTACTGACTAGCAAATTTTTGGATTCCCCCCCCCTGCCTTCTCTGAAATTACGTTTCTGATCCCACGTGTAAATGTAAAAAAACGTAAAATAAAAAAAGTGCAAATTTTATTTTATGCTACAAAAAAACGACAGCGGCTCCGGAAAATTCTCACTTATTGTTCATAATATTGTTTTAAAAGATTTAATAAGAACGCTAGATAACTAGGTGTTTTCACTGTAACGGTAAAGGCACGATTTTATTGCTTTTGACGTAAATTCTAAGCAGCGACCTCCTTGAATTTAAAAAAAATGCATGTCATTTAATCAACTACTATGAAACTTAAAGAAATGGAAAAATTAAAAAAACGATCTCTGATCGGACAATTTAAACTCCCCCCCCCATACCCTCCGCAAGGAAAAATACGTTACTGCCAACAATAATTGAGAATCGTACAAAGTATATCAAAAACAAATTTTGATCAATGTGAGAGCGCAAAAAACAATTATTATTTCTCAAAAGTAAAAAATCAGATCATGATTATCTAGTGTTCATATTAAGAATTGCTATAATAATAAATAATACAACTTGCAATATTTAGTTATTTTGCAGTAAGTTTTTTCTGTAAATGAGTTTCGGATTTTTATTATTTCTTGTGTGTGTTGCGATAGACCGTTGGCGTTCCGTTTTAGTTTTTTATAACAGTGGACTTACAGTAATTCAAAATTAAATGGTGCAAATCTAAACCGAATTTTGACAATTATCCCTTATCAGAAGTGATATTTGTTTTTGCGCCCTATTATTGACCTAAATTTGATTTTAATATACTTTAACATCTTTTCACATATCGAAACTTGCTTTTTCTCCGGATATTTTTTAGATTCTCTCAGTTTTCAGACCTGCCGATCAATATATAAATAGAAGAATGGTTTAATTGATGGATTTGTAAAGCTTAAAGTAGAATGTTTGACAATGAATGTCATAATCCACGCCAGATAATAATTGTAGGGTCAGAATATTTGTTTATTTTTTTTAATTCTATGATTATAAAAAAATGTAAATACTACAGTGTGCATTTTAAGTGTTCCCTTAATTATTTAGATGCCTTATATTTAAATAATATCAATAAGGTTAATACTAGAAAAACAATTTTAATTGATTCATAAATTGTTAACAATTTAGTATTTTTTCGTTTGAAATAAAATAAAAGAGAAAAACATTGTAAAACTCACAGAAGCAAAATACAGACGCATTTTTTGTAGTAATGGCGGTTTGAATACCTTCATAGACAAGTGTTAATTTGTTATTGTTGAGTAATAGCAGCAATTTTTGTTCAGACCGTTGGAGCATGGTCGCATTTAGTTTTAACCCTTGTCTAGAATGGTACATTAATGCCTTGAAACGGGAGTTTTATCGTTACTGGGTTACGGTGCTATTTTTATGAAAGAAATAAATCACTTAATAATATAACTTCACAATCAAAAGTAGCACCGATCACTGCCATAAAACAATCATAAATCTAATCAAAGGAAATACATAATTATAATGCCTTTTATCTGCAAACCCTTCTCAGTTAATATTTATATCTAAGACTGTGTGGTTACCCACACGATTTATTCAATACATATTTAACCTTATATAATACACACATTCGCACATACGTATGCCTATGTATATATATATATAGGCAAACTTTGAACGTTTGAATCCTGTTGCGCGTTCCTTGTGTATGAGTGTTCAGAATTCAAAGCCACACAGGAGGTTGGAGAACACGTAGTGGCGTGAAATCCTTAAGCTCTGAACTTAACTTTCTATTATTAACAACTTTTTTCATTTTGGTTAAATATTTTCAGAAATGAAATTGCGTTTTATAAACGTTGTATAATAATATATCGACCGCATTGAAATAGACACGTTTTGAACCTCTCTATTCCTTTGTAATAAGTAGATGATAATTAAAGGATAAAGGTGGCGAGAAAACCCAATTATAGAAAAGCCTGAATATTTTTCGTCGTACGCTCGATTTATTCAGAATGACCCAAAAAAACTGAATCTATGAATAACCTTTCTAATAATTTTAATTATTTTTGCATCGATAGATTCTTATTTTAATATATTATATATGATCATTAAAACACTTTCTTTCAATGCTATGTCTGAATCGTATTTAAATAACATCGACGCGGTGAACTTTTTTATTAACACTTTATACAATCTTTAAACATTATCTGAGAGCATTATGCTTCGGTGAGATACTGCGATCCGGCTTTTAAAGCTTAAAACTTTTCCAAAGCGCTCATATCGAACTTTTGAAAAAACCATAGTTTAAATTCCGGCTTTCAATAGTATAAATTAAAGCAACTTCGCGGCGAGATAAATTCGAATACGTCGAAGCGGAAAATACTGCAAAGTATATTGAGTTATGTTTTAAGTTGGGTATTAACAAAATAAAAAGTATTAGAATATTACTTTTGCTTCTCGATACAAAACAATGCGAATTAAACTGTTTATTTAACTTAAAATGTGTGGTATTCGCAGATTTCGCTAACAAAATCTTAAGATATTTTAAATAAGACGTTTCTGTGTCAACACAGAATCAAAAGCACAATTGCAATGCTACATAAAAGTAAGTGAAATATGAAGAAGTGCTTTTATAAAACAGTGCCTCTAAAACATTGATATAAAATAAATATTTAATTTTTGTATATTTTAAATGTATTTGTATTCACAAAAATAACACTATTCGTTTTATATTATATGCTAAGTAATTTATTCTAACATTTTTTATTGATGTTATAAACTAGTTAAAAATATTAAATAATTATTTATTCTGCCTCCTTCTGAATTACGTCCTTGCTTAGAATTAACGTCAAAAGCAATAAAATCGTGCCGTCGCATTTAAACCGCTTCATTATCCAGCGTACATTATTACGACTTACAATATTAAGGTATTTTGAAGTAAGTTTTTTCTGTAAAATGAGTTTTATAAAGCAACAACTTTTATTTTGTGTTGTTCAAATTTTTTTTATTTCTTGTGTGTGTTGCGATATACTGTTGGCGTTCCATGGGACAATATGTAGTAAGTTTTTTATGAAAATTTACAATAAGTGAGAATCGATTGCAACTTTCTAAAGCACTCTAAGACTCGCAGATGAAAATCGCCGAATTGTTGACTTCACCCCTTAGCAATTTCAAAAAGTTCTTCATTTAATACGCGCCACGCTTAGAATAAAATGAATTGTATTCCAACTAGCAAAAAGATACAAGGATATAAATACTGATCTGACCCGTACTCTCTCATATGGAGATATCTGAGGTATTTTTCGATTTTCTACAACAACAATCATTACTTTGTTCCACTGGTATTCCAAATAATGGAGACATATTCGAGGACGCCACAAACTAGCGTAACATACAGAACATAAATTTGAGACTACCCTCACATAATTTAAATTCATTGTGCCTCAAAATAAGCGCAAAGGTCACACTAAATATTCGTTACGGGTCTTAAAATTATTGTTTTGCATAATTTGTGATATATCTTTTGACTTTTAAATACAATATAAATATATTTACTAATATACAGATAGCGTGTTTATATATTCAAATTTATCAGATAAAGGCAACTTGTTTGAATAAATATTTAAAAAAGTAGTAAAAAGGTTGCTGCATTTTAATAATAAAAATTGTTGTTAAAATGCTTGACGAAAGGGTGGCACAAGGATTGTATCACCGGGCACACTTTAGCGCTTAAAGACTGAATCGGTCGATATATTGACCGACGAAATTACGGTCTATAATTCAATACCTATCCATCTTTATATGTTTATATGTAATATATGTATTTTAAACATTATATAATATTTTTGTGCCACTATTTGATCATTTATTATATAATAAATATATTCTTAAAATATGACCCTAAGTGGTCAATGGTCGATATATTAACCGACAGAAATTTCGAAATTTCCAAAAATTTTTTTTTATTAAAATTACTTTTTATATATTATAAAAGTTTTAAAAAGTAATTTTTCAACCCTTAATTCCAAAATAATTAATTTGCGCGCTAAATTGTTAATGCTTGTTTGAGCTATGGCACACATGTTGTGCCATCTGACTGTACAGTGTTAAAGTATTAATCAATATAATTATTTTGTATTGTTACTAACGTAAAATTTCACTAGTAATCCACAATATATATAGTATAATGTTTAAATATGGATGAAGGTCCTTAATTTTTTAATAAAAACTATATATTTAAAGGGCGCTATAGCTAGTTTATTGAGTTTTCTTATCGCGTTTATTTTCCCATGATTTTTTATTGGCTTAGCAAATAATTTTATTTGCTATGCCACGCATAAGTTATTTACTTTTAAATTTCGGTAAATGATCCGATTTTTTTCTCTAAGCCAAATTAATAACGGGAGTCGAATGCGCGTTCCAAAATATTGTAATAAAGAAAAACATCTCACAATGACTGGTTATTCGGCCAATCCATCTTAATCTGAGATAAATTGAACGGGCGCCGTTTGATGTGCGCGCGTCATTCGTTATATAAGTTTTTCATCACAAACAAACAAACAAACAAACAAATAAACGGAAAAGACAAACGGACACTTTAACATTTACAATTACACAACGCAATGATTAAAAACTACGCGCTTTTAATCCGCGTGCGGCTCTTTCGGTGATTTATCGGCCAGGAGAACTCAACCATCGAGAAGCTAATAATTTTGCGAAGTTTGTCGCTTATTTTAACGCTCCGTTTGATCGCGTTACACAACACTGAAATTAGGAAGGCCATATCAAAGTACATAATTACACGTTACACGTAAATTGTGTTACGTTTCTGGGCATTAATTAGGAAAATTAGGCGCTCGCCCGGCGCCGAAGGTTCACAAACGAGCACTATAAAATCAAAACATAGCTAGCCTTGAAGTTACGATTATAGTTGAAAATATAAAAATTTACACAGGAAATATTTGACGGTTTTAGAGGCAAAGTTTGCCATTTAAATTCGAATATGCTATCAAAATATGAAATACTTATAAAGCACCTCATGAACCGCAAAGAAAAGTTTTCAATAAAGGATACTAAAATAAGACGCATTATTCAAAGCATAAAATTAAATGATTATTATATTGCGGTTCCGAAAGCATCTAAAGTTTCGAAGACGTTTTATATTACTGAAGATTATATTACATTTTAACGGTAACTTTTATAGATGTCTAAATGTATATTATTATTTTCGACCGTTCAAAAACAGACGCACGATGAAAATGTGATCGACATTTCTCATAAATATTTTTTTTTATTTCTAATAGTTTTTTCGAAATCGCAAATACGATTTTATTTCCATATACATATAAAACACATCATATATAAATTGTGTCGTGAGCCACATAAGCCATTTTGCACTTGGTTTGGACCAGGACACAATAACTTTTGCATGTGTTTGTTTGGCGTAAGCACATGCATGAGTGCAACGTTGTGTGTGTGCATAGTTGCCTCGAGTTTTCGCTTTCACCGACTGCTAGTAATTAAATATTTAGATAGCTAATAGAATATATTATTATTCACATATAACCCCTGCACTTTGACGTGTACATAACAATACTCAATTCTATAAATATATTAATGTCATTTAAAGTAAGGCTAATACTTGCATAGCACTCATTTACGATTAGCTGAGTAAATAATTCATATAAAAATTTACCTATATGCTCTGAAGATAGCCGGGAGGGAAATTATACATATTTAAAGTTGGCTGAATTTATTGATTCATATTTTTTTCTTAAGATAAGTTTTCCTAGTTAATCCGCGCAGTTATTAACAAATCACGTTCACGACACTTGTTATTTTATTTTGACTATAATATAAATGTGTCAGTGTTTTTTTTATAAAATGCAACTATCTGAGTGTCCTGTAAATTTATTTGTTAAGACAAATATGTTGCTATTAAATTTAATATGTTGTGCAGAAATTAAAAAATGTCTGTGGATGCGTCCAAAGACTGCAGGCTTTTTTGTTTTCCGTATGTCGAGCTAGACCAATAGATTTGAAGAGAGAAGCGGCGGCTTTTGCGATCTTTGATGGTCTGTTTGAGTCGATCTCCTCTCGGCGGTAGTTTAAATCTGGTTTGCTTTGATCTTTAAACTAGATGTTTAAGTGTAAATGCCTGTAAAAGTCTCGATGGAGTGTCGAAGAATAAATTTTGAATGGCAACTGAACGAATTTAATATAAAATTTATTGTCGCCAGAGAAAACAGTTTTTATTCAATTTTATTTCGATGCAGTTTTTATTTCTAAACGTTTTTTATTTGGTACACTTTTACGTAAGAGTTTTTTCAACAAAGTTATGATTTTTTAGTGTTTTGATTTGCCACAACATATTTTCTTTTTTTGCGTAATTGCTTAAAATTTAATACACTATATTACCAAGTATTTACACTTGTAGAATTCAGAAGCATAATTGGGCAACATAGCATAGTAATTCAGAAACATTAAAAATGTAATTGTGTATGATACTGATAATAAAATATATTAATGTGTTTTTTTCCGCAAGCGCCGAATTTTTTATAGTCAATATTTTTGATCAAACTTACTGACAAATATTTATGCTTGTAGAATTTTAATATTTGATGGATCTACGTAGCATAAAAATGCAGAAATCCTAGGAAATAAGACATATATTTTTTCACTCACTTTTCAGCGGTATTTTTGCGCAAACGCCAAATTCCTTTATCATCGATGAGAAATTAAAAAATCATTTTGCATACTTATGTTGACAAATGTTAATACTTGTAAAATTGTAAAATTTTATTTATATACATAGCATAGAAATATCCAAAAACGTTAGCGTTCTTTTAGCATAAAAATGCAGAAACATCCAAAAATGTAACTGTTTCTTTTTTAGAAAAATAATTTAAGAAAAATAAAGTCCACAAATTTCATTTCTTTTTGAGGGAACCTCAAGCATTAGTTTTTAACATTTTGTGGATTTTTTCGTTCTTCTTCAAACCAGGCTAAAATTTACAAAAAAAAATTCTTGGTGCGCATATTTTACATTTGCTTTTTTAGCGCACAAGCCGAATTTTTTTATAATACATAGTAATACTGAACATCTTTTGATTAAACTATGTTGATAAATGTTTGTGCTTGTAGGATACGAGTATCTAATAGACTTACGTAGCATAGAAATTGCAAAAATCCTGAAAAATTTAATGTAAAATTTTTCACTCCTTTCCAACGGTTTTAGACCATTTAAAATTATTTTGAAAAGCTAGTTTTAATATATTATTATATAGTTGAGACTATTTTTTTATAATTTGCATTAACATTTTTTTTGTTTATTTCTAGGTAAAGATAAATCAGGCTAAATAATTCATACTAAAGTACGCGCGGCTAAACCACAAAGAACGGCATTTTCCGAGAATTTTCATAAATTGGTAAGCATTATATTACATGGTTTAAACTTTTAAAACAGTTAAACTTAATTGTTCCATGATTAGAGATTTTATTTATGTTGTTTACCAATTTAATATTAACAGGTTTGAAAATGTGAATAATTTGCGAAGGGTAGTAGCGCTTTTAGTACACGTTTTAAATTTTAACTACATCCGCTCTGACCGCGGACATATTTTATTTAATATTCCGTGTTTTGCACATACCCGTTGTTTATTTATTGAATCGTTTCCTGATTACATTTCGTTGTTGTTTTTGCTTCTCAAAATATATTTCTATAGCTAGATAGTATTATCGTATATATTGTGCCATACGATACGAGCGTATTCCTTATCTGAAAATACGTGTTCTATGTCAAACGATCAAAATGTCTTCTAATGTAGCGATAAGGGCACATTTGCGACTGACTACATTTCAAAAAGTGAATAGATACCGACCTGTAGAGCAGACAAGGTATCTGTGTTACGTCACCGATTATTGACTGTTTTTCCCTTTATAAGTACACAATGTGATGACTTTATAATCAAAGTTGAATTTGTACGAAATTAAGAATTATGCGGGTTAAAATTAAAAAGTCGTAAGCGACAAGTATTGTCAAGTACTGTGGCTATGTTCGGCTGTGAAACTTTGACACGGTACAGTTAAAGTTCTTTCATTTAAAACTTGCAATACACGTTTCAAACGATAAAGTGTTTATTTTTGTTGCCCCTTTTTCAAGTGTACATATTACAACTTTTGACGGAATCTTGCGATACTTTCTAACATTTTGTCACGTATGATTTTTTTAAGAATGTGTTAAAAAAAAACGTAAGCCAAACAAACAAGACGTCAATATAACTATGGTTTAAAATACTGTCAGTAAGATTATTTACATAAGGTTTATTTATATGTATATAAATTTTGCATATAATAACACTAGTAAAAAATAAATCAGTATATAGTTTCATAAGTAATACAATAAAATATTTATTGTGTTGCCGATAAAACATTGTAGTAATAAATTACGTCCTAAATGACGTCTCAATCTTCTCTAAAAGACGTCCCTGCTTAGAATATACGTCAAAAGCTATAAAATCGTGCTGTCGCCATCGTTGGGAAAACGTTCGGTTATCTAGCGTTCAATATTGTGACTTACAATAAGTGAAAATCGAATGAAGCATATCTAAACCTAATTTTGATCAATAATAGAGCGCATAAAACAAATATCTCTTATCAAAAATCTACGTCAAAAGCAATAAAATCGTACTGTCGCCGTTGCAGTGGAAACAAAAAATTTGCTTGTTAGTAGTCTTTTTTTACTATTTTAATTTCATTAAGATTCATATTATTTCATTGAACGACATGCATTTTTCGGGAAAATTTAAGGGGGTTTCTATTTAAAATCCATGTTAAAAACAATATACGTTCCTTTATATAGTGTTCATGTTAAGGCTTTTTATAAAAAAAATACGACTTAATATATCCAGGTATTTTAAAGTTAGTTTTTTCCCGTATAATGAGTTTTAGAAACCAGCAAGACGTCTATTTTGTGTTGTTCAAAAAAAAAATTCTTGTGTGTGTTGCGATAGACCATTGGCGTTCCATATAGCAAATGTAATAAGTTTTTCATAACAATATTCAAACTTACATAAGTGAGAATCAAATAAAGCGTATCTAAACTAAATTTTGACCAATAAGAGAGCGCAAAAAAATATAGTAAAAGCAATATAATCGTGCCGTGTGTTGAAATTGTGTCAAAAGAAGAGCGCAACAAATAATTATTCCTTCTCAGAAGTCAAAAATTCACGTCAAAAGCAATAAAATTTTATTGCTTTTGACGTGAATTTTTGACTTCTGAGAAGTGATAGCGCCCTCCTATTGACCAAAATTCAATATAAATACAGTTTAAACCAATATATATTAGAAATGTGTAGTAATATCGGTAGGATTGATATCATATTTTTAAAACGATGTAATATGCTAGATGCGATGTCTGTCTGTACTTCTTTTTCTGATTATTTCCTCCTGAGAGATAAATTGAAAATATAAAATTCTAAAACTAATTATATAACCATAATTAGATTTAAACTTTTTAATATGTCATGTTGGGTTTGGTTAATTCATGTAAGTTAGCTTTGGGTTTGAACAGAAAATGTACGTTTCGCAACTGTCAAATTGAGTTTTATAAACAATTTAGAGCAGCATATTCTTTTACTTGTTTTTATTTTTTTCGTCGCTTAAAACAAATATTAATAATAAATAAATCATAAGTAGTATAATGAAATATTTATTGTTTTGCCATTAATGATTGTAGTAATGAAATAATAAACAGCCGGGGAATAAGAAGGTAATACAATTCTTTAATTATTAGTAGTTGTAGAGTAATTTGATACCGTGGGGTGACGGGCGGAAATTAGACACAGATTGAGCCGCTGCAGTAGCATTTTTATTGACGCATTAGAAGTTGTTTACATGATGTTTTACAAGTTTAATGGGGTGTGGGCTCGCAACGGCGCGCGTGCGAACGCGCCGGAGGTTGCCAGTTGAGAGAATCCGTCACCCCAGTATTACAAGAGTGCCGCCAGGTTTTGGCCACAATAAACCTGAATAAATATATTTTAATGGGCCCCCTACATTAACAATATTAGTCAATGCAATATATTTATTTATTTTCTTGCTAATAAATAATAAATCAAAAATATTGAATTCTCTAAAAAAAATCATACGAGCTGCCTGTATTAGATGAACAGTATTATTTAAATAGACTCAAAACTAGCACAAACACGATTTTTTATTAGCAACTATAAAATGCGAGTTGTACAATATTAGACATGTAATAAAGTGCGCGTATGTACCTAGACGTGTATGTACGTCACAACGCCCCCGATATTAAGAATCGCGAACGAAAAGCGGTATGGAAATACGAGTTCCCTTTTCGGATCGACATTGATTGTCACGTCGAAAATGAAAGTGATTTCGAATGTATATAATGGAGAATTCGGTTTGAACGTTTTTTCCCCTACTAGTACCTCGAGCGAAACAACTTTAGCCATGCATCGCCCCTCGCCTTTGATAACTTTTGTGAGCCCGATCACTAATTCCCTCTTCTACCACCACACTTGCTTCAACTCTCGAGTGCCTGACGTTTCGTAAAGGCTTCATCTGCGCTTTATAATTCTATTTGAAATTTTATTTCGACGACAAAAATATTATTCTACTTCTCTTGCAATCTGCATATAGTTTATACATACACGTAGATAGGAGAAAAAATTTTGCAAATCTTGCACCGAGACCACTGCTGTGCTTTCGTTGTATTATATATTCCCAAGAATCCAAATAAAAATAAACCGAATACAGTTTTAATATTTATTAAAAAAAGTATTAAAAAAATACTAACAAAGAAGAATATTTTTTGCCTTTTACAACGCAAAAGTAAAACAGCTTTGTGCCTTCAGATATAGATATAATATGTATGCAGGAAATTAATTGCAATCAATAAATGTGTAGTGAACTAAAAATGTATTACCGAGAGAGTGATTATTACATTATAATTATAATGAGAACTCGCGGGCAAATGAAGCTGAATGTAACAGCGGAGAACACGCCTCACCTTTGCATTGTTACCGGGGAAACCTGCAAAGGTAAATTATTTATTCAATGAAAATTTCTCCGCTCCCGCTTACATAATGAGAAATAATTCAAACAATCGTTCCGCGCTCTCCGCCTGCGCACCTCTAATTGTCTTTAGTGATTAAAATATCCTATGTTCATACATGTACACGAAAAAAAATATGATATGTTGAATTTGACACTAAATGTTTAAACTCCTAAAGCTGATTTATGTATTTTAATCCAATGTTAACATGTGATTTTTTATGTTAAAGCTTTAATTATAGGCTTGGTTGCGATGGAATTAGTCGCAAAGGACTCGCTAAAAAGTCTTGAAAACCATTTTTTTATTTTTGCCCTTTGGTCTTTCTAAAAACGTCTATTTTTATAAACGTTAAACAAACGATTGCGCATCTTAGCTAATATTTAATAAATAGTATTCATTAGGAGTTTAAAAATCATTTCCATAAAAACCGGCATTTTACTTGAACGAAGGCATTAAAAAGGTCAGTGAAAATCTCCGCCGCTCAGGTGTCAGATCCTAGATTACTCATCTCGTAGAATAGCGACGCACGGTGGGGTATTTGTTCGATCTGGGCGGCCAAAAATCGATTATGAAAATTTATGTCATATTAAACACACAATATTGTTTTGAATAAGTACCATTTTTTAGTACTTTTTCCTATTTTTTTTTCTAATTTTGAGCTCATTAGTTATATTTTCCACCACTTTTTAAAGTAGATTTTATATACAATATTAAGCTTAGGTCTTTTTCTTTATGATATATGTAAAATTAGCTGCGGATTTTTGCGGTTTTTAACACATTGCATACCATTATTCTTAAAAATGGGACGGGGCTTAGTCACGAAAGTTAGGACCTAAACATTTTAATCAATAAAAAAAATTTAATTAGGTGACGTGTTAACGTCAAATTTAAAATACAGTTTTATAATGATTATTATTTTTTAATAATATGATCACAATGGTAAAATCAGTAAACCTCAAATTGTGGATCACGTACTAATCAAATAAAATAAAAATTTGTTTAGAATCAACAAATATACACATATTTAAAAATGAAAACGATACTGAGTATGATAAAATACTAGTCAAATACTTTTTCATGTAAAAAAAACAGCAAATATCAAACTTTGTGACATATACAATTTATTTTTTATTTTTAACACTTGACGCAACGAAATTTGCACGACCGTTCAACACAGAATTTATCTTCCTCTGGCCTACAATTTAATAAATATAAATTGCACGAATTATTTCATTAAAAATAAAAAAAAACAAAAGTTTTTTTTTAAGTTTTTTTTTAAAAAAGTTTTTTTTCTATAATGTATTTTTTAACACTTATAATAGTATATATTTGACTAAGAACACTTATGAAATCAACTCAAGTGGAGAAATAATTTTGGCCGCCCAGATCAGGCAAATACCCCACAGTGCGACGTTGCTAATTTTACCAATTCCATATCTATTGTTTTTACCAATTCCAGATCTATTGATCTATAAATATTCAGGAATATTAATTATTTTCTAATTAAATTATATGCTATCATTACATTTATTTTGAAATAATAGTAGTTATAGAAAGCTTAAGTAAACTCTATTTATTTATTTATTATCAGATAGAGTACGCTCGGGATTAGGATGCCGGTTTGTTATTATGTGCGTGTACATGTATATGAGAAGGAGAAGCGATGTAGCGTGTACTTCGTTGTCTCGCTTTCTCTTTTAAGGACAGTCGCTGATTCGTCAACGCTGGTATTCGTCATTAAAGTGCAGTGTGGCACAGAAGTTTGATCTTCTCTAGTGATTTATTTTAAATAATTTTGTGTTAATATTGGTTTAATTTATATCAAGTTTTCAAATATACACTGTAAGTTATTCGTTCTCTTACCCGTGGATTAAATTTTTTTTTAATTATTTTTCCATTAATCCGTACGTTGTTGGTTTTTTTACACTATTCTCTGTAAGGCTTAAAAAATGTATTATTCTTATCGTTGCGCTAATGATAATTTTTTAATTTATTCAATGGATTCTAATGATTTAATTGAGTCGTCGAGTCATTAAGCAATCTGCGAATAATTTCTTTCCCCATTTTATATATTTTTGCTTTTGAAGAATAGCTATTTTTTTGACTAGTGAAAGATTTTGAATTTTGCAAATATTTAATTAATGACATCAATGTCTGGTTTCTTCGATTATATAATATATTTTTAATTGTCCGTTGAAATTTCTAACTTAGCTCAGATGTATGTATGTTAAATAAACATATATTTTCTTTTAAAATAAAAAAATGAAATATTCTGAGCGAAATTGTTTTGAGCCACACAGTTCACGCACACAATAACAAACCGGAATCCTTATCCCGAGCGTACTCGTACTCGTACTCTCTTTTTTTATATTTCATGTTTAACATAGTTAAACATGAAATATAAAAAAAGATACTTAAGGAACAAATTATTAAAACAATACTTACCAAACAGGAAATGTAGTATACCTAATATAGATGATTTCTTACCTGTAATCATAAAAAAAAAAAAAAATTAAATAAAATATATAAAGCTTAGATATAAGCGAGCATACATTGGTCAGAACAGTGAGCCCCAATGAATGCAACGAACCTATTTAAATTATATAAATATATTTGCTACTTTAATCTTTAGCAATCGTAAAATTATCAGGTACTTCTCATTCATTAAAGCCATATTTATCTCAATAAATTATTTAGCTCATGACTATGTAGAAAAGTTGACAATAACCTCTTTGCAAAAGCGTTTTTATCTGAATATTGGTAATTTTAATATTTGATTTTTATTGTTTAAAATTAAAAAAATACTTTACAGGCATATAAATTTATTTAACAGTTACAGAAAAACACTTAATTTTAAATGGTTTAAAAATACCACGGGAGCATAAACATCGATTCGCTATTTCTGTAATCTAATGGTATAATTTATAATTGTATTCTTTAGCTGCGTATGTGAGAGGAGAAATACGCGTTTCCATTTATTGAGACTTTTTTCAATTTCCCTTCGGCGTCGTTTTAATTACTCGCATGAAAATTGAATCAAGAACCGCGCCGATGAAAATTAATTTTCATCGAGCGTGTTTGTTTTTAAAAGTTGCTTTTGACATGACGCGTTTTGAAAATAGCACGCACTCTTCGGGAAACCAATATTGATACGCGAATATTGCTTTATTAACCTCGGTTTGTTTATCTTCAGTAAGCGTAAATACGGTTTATCTGGTAAACCGGGAATTACATAGTATATTTGCGCAAAATACACGTTCACTTCGATGCAACTTCAATGTATATAATCAGATGCCAAACAATGGCGCTTCTCTAATCAGTATTGACGCTGCCGAGATTATCGCAGTATTTGTATTATTATATTTTTAAAAACTCTCAATTATTAAAATGTAAGCTTTCAAACGATCCACTTCTATTATTTTGTTATATAATGATCGGATTTCTCGGTTTATTATATCGTAGTATCCAATTACAACATTAAAATTGGAATACGTATAAGCAATTTAATATAAAATCTTGTAGTATGATAAAAATCATATGAAAATAAAATAACGATTGACTCAAATACCTGTGGTATTAAAGATTTTTTATAATATGTATATATAACAACTATTTTTTAAACAAACTACTTATTATTTATTTTTGATAGCATCTTCAACGCATTATCATTGAGCGCTCCTTAATTCTTGTGACTTTTGTGAAAATGTTTTTCTTACAAAATAGTGGCTAATCTTGCAGAAAATGCCTAGCCTTATATTCCAGCCCTTGAGAAAAAAAATAAAATATCTAAATGTTTACATATATTGTTCCCGGTCTCGCTTATTACGGTTTCTATGACTCCCAAAGTCGCATCCTCTCCGCATATATTATTAGAATTTGTTCGTTAACTGTTTTCAAACGTGACCCGAGGTTCAATTCATATTATATCTGTAGCCGGCACGTGATTAAAATGGCGAGTGGCGGCATTTAGCGAGTCGGGCGCGAGAGCCGTAATGAAGAAGAAGAAAAAGTTTGAGATGAGACGATGCTGCGAAGAGTTGACCGCACGCCGAGATAAGGGAATAAATTCGGTCCGTTCCGTGCGCTAACAACCGCTGGAGTCGCGCCAGCAAACTAACTTATACATACAAAGGGCAATTTTTCACCGCCGCCGAGTTTTCTTTTCTCGCTTCCGAGAGAGTGAAACTCGCGGAAAATAAGAAATAACCCGACGATGCTTTGTCATGTCCGCGCAACTTGATATATGTCTCTACACGTGAACCTATGTTTTTTAATCAATACCGCGAGCGGTTATCCGTCTTCTCTTCTCCCACAAAACAGTATAAGATCGCTTCTCTCAAATACAACACCAGAGTATTTGGGGTAGGTTTGAAAAAGACGAATTGCGTCCCACGAGGATGAACGATATTCTATCTGCGATTTTTCTTACAAATTGTATCCTGGTTGTATATAATAGTTACAAAAAGTGATCTTTTGGACCTTTTAGTCCATCCTGGATGAAGCGACATACCTTTAGTTGTCAATATCCTACTGTCATTAAGCAGGTTAATGGTTTCGTTTTCGTTTTACTATATTTCCATCAATCAAATCTTTATCGATTGCCAATTAGCATAATATTTTCAATATTATTTCTCAGTATAATTCCCACTGCGACGGCATCGGCATGATTTTGTTGCTTTTGACGTGAATTTTTGACTTCTGGATAATTTTTTTGCGCTCTCCTATCGGTCAAAATCCGGTTTAGATATGCCTAATTTGAATTTCACTTATTATAAAACGTAATATCGTATAGTAAAAAACTTATTACATATTGCCATATGGAACGCCAACGGACTATCGCAACACACACAAGAAATAAAAAAAAAATTTACAACAAAATAGACTCATTTTACGGAAGAACCTTACGTAACGTAATGTGAACACTAGATAACCGAGTTTTCAGCACAATTTTATTGCTTTTGACGTAGATTTTAAACATTTTTATATCTTAAATTTGGCTTGAAAAATGCATATAATGTAATGAACACTATGAATCTTAATGAAATCGATATATAGAAAAACGATTACTGACTGGCCAATTCCCCCCCCTACCCTCTTTAATTACGTTTCTCATCCCACGTGTAATTGGCAACTTTAAATAATTTAAAAAAATGTAAATTATATTTTATTCTAATTTCTGTTAAAAAAACATTTTTTTTAATGTTTTAAATAGCTGCTATAAAAAAATATAGTGGATTCGGATGACTAACTTAGTTGAAAATGTCAATATGATAAAAAGTACGACAAATATCGTGTCCTCAAATATCATTATTTTCCGCACGTAAAAGATAATAAAAATGTTTTTTTATATTTAATTTTTAGTTATAAAATGTTTTTAACCTTTACTTTTTTATATAAGATTTTTATAACAAAGTTACAATTTTTTAATTTTTAGAATGCCACCATTTAGGAACAGAGTTAATGGTCCGAGTGTTAAATTAATTTATCTGAAAATTGTATAAAATCTATTTTTTTTTTTAAAAATGTCGATAGTTCTCATGACTCTACTGAGACATATTTTTTAAGTTGCCCTATAGATCCCTTTGTAATAAACATATTTCTTAAGAAATCTATATAAATAATAAATAATTATTCCATAAGAATAACATCTCTGTGAATTTTGAATTAATCAGTGAACCGAGCCATTTATATAGAAAATAGTGATACTAAACAGTTTATTTTAACATATATAAACTACTACATAAATATTGGAATGAAGCTGTCGTTATCAGACAATGGAGTTTAAATAACTGATCTTGAAAGTCTTCGTTGAAGTGTCGGCGACTATCTGCGTCGTTATAGGGCTCGTCCGTCTATCTCTCTCTCTCTATGTCTGCCCACGAGCAAGATTTGTATCTTTGACTTTGTCGAATCTCAGATGAGGATGATGGTGGGTCAATTGCATTTCTTCATGGACACACCCATAGAATTTTTTTATGATTTAAATGTAAGTGTTAACGCAGTGTATAACGCGTTGTCTAATTGTCTATTGCATATCCTTTTCAAACAAAGAGTATTTTTTTCGGTACATGTGGATGATTACAAGTGATTATAGGTGGTGTTAATAGGTGGTCCGTGATATAATACAATTATTATGAGCTATCTCTTCTTATTGTTATGCCTTACTTCTGAGACGAGTTGGTTTTTATTTTCATTTATTCAAAATAGTCGTTAAAATACGAAATTAATTGTGCAAGTAGTTGCAACTCTTACAGTATTTTATTATATATTATTCATTTTAATATATTGAAATATGTATTTTTACATATTATAATTCTATAAAATATTGTGATAAAATGTTTGTTATTGCTTCTAAGCATTTAGGTAAAGGTCAAAGTTACAATATCGGCTTAGAGATTTTGTTAATGTCATTTCTATAAATAATTATACTCGAGGTCTCTTTGACATTATCAAAGAGCACTGTGCTTAATAATAAGTTCAATTAATTATTTTTTGATAAAAATAAATTAATAATTTGATGATACAATTAACAAATCTCTTATCATAAAGATCATTTATTAAAATTAATTAGACTTAAATTTGTAGCACAAGAGTTTAACAACATATGTATGTTGAAGTTTAAAACAATATAAATAATGTTTAACAATCATCTAAATTTAAACTTTATAAGCATATACAAGTAAAACAAAGCGTAGCCTCACCTTACAATTATTATGTTATATTTTATCCCAATGTGTTAATTGATTTAACAGTGAAATAAAATAAAGTTAAAACTAAAACTACTAAAAAATTATAGTAGCAATTATTTAATTTATACAAGTATAATATATATTGAATTTCGAATGTATCGCATAGTTGTTTGGAACATATTGCTAGTTAGGAGTTTAGTAATACATGTTTTAAAGGGCCCTATATCAATTATTGAATTGTAAACAATGTAATAAGATATAAATTGCCCCTCTGAATGCAATACACGCAACTTTAGAGATGTTTAATTGAGGCCCCCCCTGGGCCTATTATTATGCTAACAATCAAAACGGTCGCAGTGGGGCTTTCGCCAACTTTTCTCATATAAAACTCGGGATAGGTACTAAATTACGTTTAATATCGCACATAACCATATATGCGCAAAATTGAGTAGGCGAATTAATTTACCGAACGGTCGATAATGAGCAATCGCGGTAAGAAACATGCGGGCTTTTGTTCCGAAAGCTTAGGACCTAGTTTTGAGGTCATGCCACAATTAGCGTTAGATCATAATAAATGAGAGCGTATCCAGACAGTAACGGGCGCTAATCCAATACCATAATATAAACGGCTGCTAATACTATTAAACTAATCCTGTGTTAAAATATCATGAATCATCAAAATGATGCATACAAATGTGTGTGCGTGTGAGGGTGGGTGGGTACCAGGTGTCGAAACGGTATGAAGGGAATTCTTGAAATTTTGCTAAGCAAACATAAATAGGTGGATTCCGGGGGAGTTTTCAAAGACACGGAACGTGTGTAGGGATGAAATTGTGTGTAAAGGACAGAAAGTAAAATCGGACGCATCGCAAAGACTACGTTTAATATTATTCAGAACATTTCATCTCGTGTGTGTTTTTAATATAAATACGACACCGTTCTAATCGCCATATTTACAAAAGAGAAATCTAGTATTCGGGATCACGATTCTGATTCTTGTCTCTTTTTATCATTTAATAAATTCCAAGAAATCAAAATAAATTTAATAAAATAAAATCACATATATAAGTATATATTATATGTACTATATGAAGTGATTCTATTATTATTATTATTAATATTATATACACCAGAAATATTTTTGGTAACTCGCAGAAATAAAAGTGTAAAATAAATCATTCTTAAGACGACAAAACATTGATTTTTTTAATGAATAGTTAAACATTAGCGACATCGCATATTAATAAATGGAATATTAAAGACGAATACCATAACAATTAATTATTTTATAATTACTGTAAATAATTCTATAGAAAACCCGAAATTCTCTGAATTACCACGTTTGTCCATTATTTTTATTCATTAAATAAATGTACACCAAAATAACTAAACAATTTTAAATTAATAATTTCTGAGTAGTGACTAATCCCAAAAGACCTTGGCTCTAATCATATATTCGTGTTTTTATTATTGTCTATCGTGTCTGGGATATCAGAGCTAGTGATTATTATATACTTATAATTGCGATGGTATATCAGAGATAATGTTTTCCTAGATTTTCCTAATCTTACAGATAAATATCGTGAATATTTTGAACCGATCTAGACCATATTTATATGTATATTAAAATTAAAAAAACTCTTCTCACTGCAATGGTATATCAGAGATGATGTTTTCCTAGATTTTCCTAATCTTACAGATAAATATCGTGAATATTTTGAACCGATCTAGACCATATTTATATGTATATCAAAATTTAAAAAAATGCTTTAGAAATAGCGAAAAATATATACATACTAGTACGTTCCAATAAATGTTATAGTTTGTAAATGGGGTATATTTAAACAAACCGAAATTAATAGAATATTTAAAAAACGTTATTTACATGAATTTGTATATGATAACGTTTTAACATCTGTAGACTACAACCGTGTATATGTCAATAACAAAGAAGATATTGGTTAACAGGGAAATGATGAAAATGGAGTGCTATTTTAATTACTCCAGTGGGCGAATTGAGCATAATAATAATTAAGGCAATCCATAGAGAACATTTGTCGACTTTGATGTTTAATAAATCCTACATTTTACTTATAAAACTTTTTTCATTCTGAAACCAACAGAACATTAATGATTTATCCTAATCAAATTATATGTAATTTATATAAATAAAATATAGTTTAGTAAAATAATACTTTTTTTCATTCGTGTCTTATTTTGCTATGTGCCTATGTGCTTTTATAACTTTTTGAAGAGCCAGTGCTGAAACCGATATAATAAATTGGTCAAAAGTTATGTTTATTACAAATGTATGCATATGGTATGACTGTATAGTGATGATTGTATGATGTTATTTTCCTTCCGGTCATGACACTAAGGAGGCGTCGTTTGAGAGGATTTTTACGAGGGCAACGCGCATAGGCTAGGATTCCTGAAGAGTTTTCAAAGACGTGTATGTGTGTATGTGTGTATGTGTCTGTGTATGTTAGTCCGCATGACGTCGGGGGTGCAAATGCGGATCCCCTTTGTTTGCTTGACAAATGCATTCTGTCTGCCGGTAACTTTACTTCTTTACTTCCGCAAAGTTATCTCGTGAAACGATAAGCGCGCTGGCTCTCTTTAATTTGCATGCACTACTCGCCGGAGAGAGCTTTTATTATGCGACCGGTTTATTTTTACGATTAATCCCGCTGCCTAGTATAGTTGTAGTAGTAGTAGTAGTAGTAGTAGTAGTAGTAGTAGTAGTAGTAGTAGTAGTAGTTGTCTGCACAGTTATTACCCTGAGCATTCGCTTAACGCAATTTTCGTTTCAGATGTGCGCATCTGCCCCCGGCGGAATTCGTTTACAAACTTTTAGGATTGATCTCGCGAAGCGATCGCGAAACTTGCGCTCTTCTAACGACGTTTTTCTTCTTAGAGACAGACTCCATTTGTATCAATGCAACCAGCTCTCCAAACGCTTTGTTCTACCTATTTCATTATAGTCGCTTTAATAAATATTATACGAGCGAGAAATTCGTTGCGAACTTTTTAAAAAATCAGCAAGGGGATTGAGAAAACAATCTATTCGAAAAGTTTTTGTGCTTTGAAATCGTTTTTCGAACGATGTCGTTCAACTTTACCTAACCCTAGTGACTAGTTCGAGACACTCGTGGCGAATTAAGATCGACGATGAGTTGAAAGAGTTAAAAAAATGTAGATAATATATATAGACGTATCGTAGAACGCTAAAAAACAACAGCGTATTTTTTATGATCTCATCGTTAAAGAGTAGACTTAGATCATTATATCAAAAATATATTATCTCTATTAATATATATCACAAATAATAGTAAAAAAAACTTCTGTCAAAGGACGCAAAAAAGTTTTTGATTTAAATTTATATATTATTTTATAATCTATTTTAGAACATTTTTTTATGATATTTTGAAATAAATTACATTTTTTTAATACATGTATATTTTTAGTTTTAATTTTAATTGATTTAAATTTTAAACGTTTCTAAAATTATTACTTTTTTCTATATTTTTTTAATATACTTCGTTATATCCCACACGAATGATAATATTGTAAAAAATAATATTATTAAAATAATATATCTTTAGCGTATTTAGTTTTAGTTCTATGATTTTTATTAACAACGTGACGATTTTTTTGATTTTATTTTAAAGTCGCTATTTTAAAACAATATTTCAGATTAGGCTGGCTTAAAAATTTTACGATATTTTTACATAATATATTTTTATAAAAAGCTTTATGTCGATAGAATAAAAACTATAATATTTATAATGACTCCACTGAGACATTGAATTTTTTAAGTCGCGCCATGAGTCATATGTAATATTTTTTTGCAAATAGTGATGTACAGATTATTGCGCATTTTCAATATTAGGATTTTCAATACCGGTATTACCGGTACCACTTATTATTTTTTATTAATTGGTCATATTAAAAGTCTAAGAAAAATTGCCCATTTATTCAACGTCGTACTAAATGCTAAATAGCTAACTTTATTAAACATATATTGTTGAAACTTGATACATACTTGCGAATTTTGCGAAAAATTCTAATACTTCTAAGAGTTTTTTTTTTTGTTATCTTTAAAAATATTAAATGAAGATATAGTAAATATTGTCTTATTTATAATATTTTTTGAAAAAATAATAAGCAGGGCAAATTTCGAGTTGCCGACATTTATGGCCTATTATTTATTTGTCTGTTTATTTATTTATTTAGCTAATAAAGCTACTTAACATACATATAATTCATAATATAAACAAACTGATTTATCATTGCATTTTTAATCTATTTAAGAAACCCGCTACATTTTTATTTTTATGGATTTTTTAAGCAATATTATTTTATAAATTCACAGCTCTGTACATAATTCCTCTTGCCGTTCGATTTTATTGCTTTTTGACGTGGATTTTTGATAGTTTTTTTTTGCTCTATCCTATTGGTAAAAATTGCTTTAAATCTACTTCATTTGATTCTCACTTATTGTAAGTCGTAATTCTGTGATAAAAAACTTACTACATATTGCCATATGGAACGCCAACGGTCTATCGCAACACATACAAGAAATAAAAAATCTCTGGTACTCATTTTACGTAAAAAACTCATTTAAAAATACCTGAATCTTGTAAATTGTATCATTATTATAACAATTCATAATATGAATACTAAATAACCAAACGTTTCGGGACGATTTTATTGGTTTTGACGTTAATTTTTGATTTCTGAGAAATGATTTTTTCGCTCTCCTATTGGTCAATAGGTCGGTAGTTCTATACGATACTAAAAATTTAATTTTTAATCTTTAAAACCAAGCAGTTAAGAGCGTTAACTCTTCTGAAAGTCTCAAAATGGCTCGTATGGGGGTCCGATCGAACTGATACATCGCTTGTTTTGAAGCAAAAAACAATTTTTTTTATATTTTATTTGGATGCAATTTAGGCTTTTAAACGTTTCATGTTTAGCTATCTTTTCGTTAAAATCCAAACCTACTGAGTTACGAGTGCTTAAATTTTTATACCTGTCGCCATTTTGCAAAAAATTGACACATTGGATTTTTCTAACAAACATATACAGGTTGCTCAAGAATTCTATACTGTCACAAAAATTCAACTTTAAATATGTATAAATAAGCTCACACTGACCTTAATTATATTGCAAGTCTTGTGAGCGTATGTATGGTGGGTCGATCGACTCATAACACTATCCGTGTTTTGGAAAAATGAAAAAAAAAATTTTTTTAAACGGTATCGTAAGTATATTCAAAAGCTCTATTTCGTATCAAAATGCAAGTCTATATCTTTAAAAGAAACCAAATACGAGCGTTAACTATATGCCAAGTCGCATAAAAGCTGGTCGGGGGCCCGGTCAATATACCGTAATACTCGTTTTTTATTAAAAAATAATTAAAAATTGTTTTTTAATGCAATTTAAGCTTCTAAACACTTTTTCCATACGACATTTTTCAGTAGGATTTTATTTTGCAAAGTTAAAAACACTAAATTTTTACATTGGCGGCCATTTTGTAAAAAAAAATTATACATTTTTTTCATACAGAACGTATAGGGGGTGCTTGGTAGTTCTATACGATACTAAAAACTAATTTTTTATCTTTAAAACTAAGCAGATAAGAGCGTTCCCTCATTTGATTGTTATTTATTGTAAGTCATTATATTATGTACTACATATTGCCAAATGGAACGCCAATGGTATATTATAAAACACACAATAAATAAAAAATCTCTGAAACACATTTCATGTGAAAAACAAATTTCAAAATACCTGAATATTGCAATTCGTATTATGGTTAAAAAAATTCTTAATATGAACGCTAGATAATCAAGCGTTTTGGCACGATTTTATTGCTTTTAACTTGGATTTTTTGAAAAATAAGCATCGATCAACCCGATCATGAAAAAATAATTTTACTATACAAATTCATAAACCTAGCAAATAGTAAATATTTTTTTTAATAAATATTTAAAAATTGTCATATTAAATACTTTCTGATTGAGTTTTTTTATAATAAGTTCCTATGTATCATATTCACAACTCTCTCACCAACTCGAACCAGAGACCAGAGAGACTCAATTTTTACAACCGCGATGATCTATGATTTTCCTTAATTTAACAACGCTTCCGATATTGACATTTTTTGTATATCAATGTTAATATCTTTTTCTGTAATAAATTAGTTGAATTAATCAATTTAATCGGCATTCAAATCCGAAAATGTAATTTTTTGCAAGCTAGCTTTGTATTTTATTTTCTATTATATCATAAAACGATTTTATATATATACGATAAAAAATTATATACTAACTTTTTAATTTTTTTTTAATATATACGAGTTTCCTCTTCTGCAATTTATCGACTGTAACGTAGTAAATAGGTACATATCGCTATCTACTGGTAGATATGGACATGCTTCCTGTTTCTATTCACCAGTATCACGCTACCTCCTTTTGTTTATGCGATTCTGGCTATGGATACTAGGAACAGACGATCCCTATCACCAAACACATATAACTCATATACATATGTACATAAATTAATAAAGTAACGATATATATTTTTTTAACTATAAACTTTTACGTTTAAGTATCTTTTTTATACAAGTTTTAATTAAAAAAATATATATCTATCCAAGCTAATTTTTTTTAATTTTGCTTGTTCGTAATATCATTACGAGATATTGCGGTTGTTGTGAAAAGGGTTACATGAAAGGGTTAATTAAGGCGTTAAGAATATTCAGGAAGAGCATAATCAAAGAGGATCGATGTTTTTATAACTTTATAATAAGGGAAACATTGTGATAAATTTACTATAATATATAATACTTGAAAATATTATTTTCTCATTACAGTATCACTACTAATGGATAAAATTAAACAAATTAAAAAGGCAAACTCGACACGCAATCGAGATACTCGCGCTAATCAATAACTCAACCTTGACAGTGACGATAACTAGACCCTTGTGCTTAGTTAACTTCGCAGAAGAGAAAATATATCCTCAGTTCTGCGGTTGGTCCCTAATCTCGTACGCTCAACGAACTTTGAAGTCGATCGTCTCGATAATATATTCTCATTACCTAAATTAATAATCGGTACACAAAGACGGTAATTGCGAAAGATTCGATCGGCACTTTGCGAGATGGATTCGCCACACGTGAAAGGGAAAAAGCTCGAGTATAATTAATGATAAGCGGGTAGGGTAATCCTTCGCGATTAAAAGGCATCAAGCGGCGTACCTATTATCTATCCTGGGCTTTCGATGGCATTCGCGGCGCTTAATTAATGCATTTTTTAACAGTAATAAAAAAATAGCACGCCGCTGAAAGTGATTGATATCTTTCCGTTACATAATATATAATAGATTTTGCGGGAGAGCGGCGGGACAATGAGAGGCGATGAGTCGACGGGAAAGAGTTGTAATTTTCGACGTGCTTATACAGCGTTAATAATATTCTTCTTAATATCGGGGCGAATAGAAGTTCAAAGCTAATGTCGAATCGATAATACCTCAACGGGTCTTTTGTCAGAGTATCAATTTGCCGAATTCACCGCCGCGATCCTTAAATACTATTTCGCGACCTCGATGAAAGCGGATTTAAATAATTTCGTCGTTTCCGAGATGCCTACTTAAATTGCGTTATCGGAGATATATATATATATATATATATATATTATATATTTTGTGCCGAGTCCACTTTTTCGCCTAAGCTGTTCTTCAATTTTATGCCCTTTTCGTCGACAGTTTGTCTGCGGAAAATTAATCTTTACGCAAATTTAATAAGAATAAAAACATATAACAGAGACCAAGGACAATATGAGCATTTAATATTATTTTTTAATAAATTTAATATTTTTTAAAGCAGTGTAAAAAATTTTTTAAATAATAATAGGTAATTTATTAATTTGTAAATTTGATGAAAACAGTTTTTATTATTTTTTAAAAATTGTGATACATAAATTTATAAATATATGTATCACAATTTTTAACATGGCTATATTTTTTTATTAAGCTTTAAAAATATTTTTTTAAATTAATTGCCGCCATTGCGGCTTTTAGACCGATATTTATTATTAAAATATTTTTTTTAATCTACAACATTTTAATGCATGTCACTATATAATACTATTTTTTTCTTAAAACAAGTTTTATATAAAGTTGATCGGACCGCCATACAATATTTTATAAGAGTTGCGATTTTTCTTAAGACATATAAGTTTATTCCAAATGCCTTATTATTTAATAATATGTCACGTTTTTATATATTGTTGCTATCTGTAAAAATATAGTTTTTTTTATATTTCACTAGGAAGTATTATATATTATTTATATATATTATATTATAAAAAACTTGGGACTTATTGAATATTTACTTAACACAACATTCAAGATTTGCTTAAAAATTACATATTAATAAATATTTTTCTTACTTATAAATCGCTACTAAAAATGCTTATTTCTAAAACCTCGACTTACGAGTATTTCGAGCAATCTTTTTTACAAAAGTTGACTCGACATACGAGCGTAACTTAAAAAATTAATTTATCTAGGTAGTATGTATTCACCAATTTGCCATTAATCTATTTCAATTTTCCCCATTGAAATGGATTAATGCCACTTTAATTCATTTCAATAGGGAAAATAGATTAGACATACGAGTTATTTGAGTTACAAGCACCGTCACGTAATTTAGACACCACTGTATATTAATTTATTATATTTTTTCACTGATTTTTTTATAATAATTACTCTCTACTAACTACTAAGTTTAAATTATCTGTCAAGTATATTGTTTTAGTTATTCTTAAGCACATGTAGTGTAACTAAATACCAGCAATACTATAGAAATAGTCAGAATAAAATTAATATATTTTATGAGTCGTTAATGCATCTAAATATCTTTTTAACACTAGGTTAATTTTAAGACTACTACTGTTTAAATTTTTATGTATGGAGTTAGAATGCTATGTTCAAGGCAATTAAAATGTTACTTTTGCTGAATCTATTATTTATTATGCATTTAAAATAAAACTGCGTAACCAAATTAACCTTAGGGAATTCAATAAATATTTTTAAGTAGAAATGTAATTCGTCAGAAAATAAAAAAAATTTAGCCTTGTGATAAATTGACTTGACATTTTATTTAAAGAAAATAATGTAATTCGTCATAAAATAAAATAAATATTTTTAGCTTTGCGATAAATTGTCTCGACATTTTATTTAAAGAAAATAAGGTTTAACAGTTTAAAATTATAAATTCTTGAACTCAGCTCATAAAGAACAGTTTATATTTAACATAAAAAGTTACGCAATACGCAATAAATAAATCCCTTGTATTAATTCTATTTAAATAGCAATTTATGCAATTAATTTTCCTTCTGCATTTAAAAAAAATATTAGCTTATTATATTATAAGTGAAATACGTTTCTTAGTAAATTAATTTTTTTATGGTTTAACATTAATTACAACTTTAAGGCTTAACACTGGGAGATCGAAGTTAATGATAATTATTTAATTTTGATTCCAAACGATCATCACTGATTGGATTTATCTAAATTTTTCTAACCTCACGGATGAAATATGAATATATATTCTATATATATAATATATACATGTGCTCATAGAGAATATTTTATTTGTATTAAACTAAAAAATCGCATCTAGGCGAAAATCAAGTTTGTTTTAAAAGCAAACATGTTGAACATTCGTTGGGTACTTAATACACTGACATTGCACATTGATCTATTTAATGTCAGTGACGAGGAGCTGGTCCGGCTCGTATCATTAAATATTATTTTTATTGTATTTTTTCTGTACTTAAATAATACTATGTATTGATTTTATATCATTTTGGCGCATTGGGTTTACCTGTATGGTATGATAACACGATGATCTTAATTTAATTTAAATTATTAAATAATTCAAAATTGTAACGTATTATAATTTAAAATCAATAGTTGACACAGCTGAGTGAATATTTTTAATGATAGCTCATTTTTGTTAATTAAATTTGAATCTGCTGCAGGAACCTGAACCTGTGGCTTCTAGGCTATTAGTCCAGAGCTTTATGGCCTACGTTATTCCGGCTTAGAATAGGCTATTTTTTCTGGATAGAATTTTGTATAAAAAATAATATTTATTCTGTAGCACTGTAATATGATAGTACATTTCACAACTTATTTTTTAAAGGCACAGAATAGCCATCAAAATCCTTGATAATCACGTACAAGAGCACTTTTTAGCATGTCGTAAAGACTAGTGGTATTTTTGTTTATTGCGCTTTTAACATGTTTAAGCTTAAATATTTTTTACGGTCTATGCAGTGATCTCTAAAATGTTTTATTACTTAATAGCGTTATTATCAATATTTATAGCATACATATATGTATGTATGTCTATAGTTTCATATCCATTAATTAACAAATTTTGAATATTTTTCATATTTAGTTTCTTTTCCTTTTATAAAGCTCGATACCCGAGGGATATTTATCTGAACAAGAAGGTTTCCGCAGTTCGCTCGTGTTACGTATCAATATGAATATCTAGTCCGATCCTTTGAACGTAGAGCAGTTTTGCATATTTTATAACATACTTCATAAAATGGAACAATTCAGTCTCTTTAATAAATAAGTTTAAATTCGAACGAAACATAGTTTACGTAAAACAGTAACTCTATGAAAAGGGACATAAAAATAATTAAATTCCTTCGTATAAAGTGCAAGGGTTGCTATTTTATCGCTTTAACTTGCAAACAAACATTAGTTTATGCATCAGACGTTCCTGAATCGCATTTATTTTAACTTTGTCCATTGCGACGGAAACGTACATATAGCAATACCGCAAAGACGTTATTTGTAATCGCTCAGACGAAACAATGGCGGTACACAATAGATATCGTCTATCTATTGCGATATATAATATTTTCTGGCGTTTTTGTTGTTTGCCAAGTATTTCCAAGAACGTGGATACAGCAATTATCCTCGGGGGGCGAAAGTATCTGCGGCGAAAAGTTGCTCATTGTGAAAACTTTTGATATAAATTGGCGTTTGGTGCATTGTACTCTTGCACCAGCTAATTGCATTACAATTTTATTATTTGAACGATGCCTAATGAACCGGGATATTAATATAGAATGGATCATGGAGCTTTGATCACTCCAAGTCAATCAACTCTCGTTCATGCGAGAGAGATTCACATACGCATCGACTATCTTTGAATAATTACTAAATCATAAATTATAAGTATATCGCAATATCAATGGATCAGTTTTATTTTACAACAATGATTTTCAGTCTTTATATATTTTAACTAAACTACGATTATTTATTAGCCGCCATTTTAATAGGCTAGTCATTTTATGGTAGATATTGTATTAGCAAAACCGTCGTTTTATTAAATTTAAAAATTATATTTTATAAAAAAAAATTATTTATTATTTAGTATTGTTTTGGGGATAGTCGCAGTCTTAAATCCTGAAGATGCGACATGAGTTGCTCCGCAACACGTAGTAAATTATTAAAATCTATTTAAAAAAACAGTGACGCTTTCATTAGATATTGTAAAGGCGTTCGATACGGTTTATATAATCGTATATATTTCGAATCATTACATACTCGGCGTTTTCTGAGATTTATATTTAAGCCAATAAACATCTTATACATTCTTGTTATACTCGTATATAAATCTTTTATAAGCTTTACAATAATGTATTTTGAACATAAGCACGACAACATTAATCTACACAATGAAAAATATTTATTTGTTTGAATTATAAAAAATCACGTACTTGTATGCTTTCTTCTTAAGTAAGCTTATTGTGAAACTTGGCGTTTCGCAACTAATTTTATTCACGGAAACCTTTTATATTTTGTATAGCACAACGAAACCCTTTATAAATTTATTTTAGCGTAGTATTTAAAAATGCACACAAACAAAAATATATTATTAGTACATTATAAATGGCATAAACAGTCTCTCGAAATTATTTTATTAAATTGCGTTAGTTAAAAGTCAGATCGCAAACATGCAATGCGGAATACCTCCCTGTGTTTTTTACACTGAAGTGAGGTAATCCATATAACAATGCTGATTGGAAAGGTTTCAAGAGTATTGTCGAGTCCTTATAGTGGTTAGGCGTCAGGACCCCAAAACTATCAACGATTATATTAATTACTCAACAACCATAATTAAGCAAGCTAAAATATTATCATTTTATAAAATATTATCCTGTGAATGTTCGTTAGCAAAATCCAATGTGTCAATTTTTTGCAAAATGGCGACAAGTATAAAAATTTAAACACTCGTAACTCAGTAGGTTTAAATTTTAACAAAAAGATCGCTATTCATGAAACGTTAAGAAGCCTAAACTACATCCAAATAAAATAAAAATAAAAATTTTTTTGCTTCAAAACAAGCGATGTAAGCGATGGACCCCCATACTAGCCATTTTGAGACTTTCAGAAGAGTTACCGCTCTTAACTGCTTGGTTTTAGAGATTAAAAATTAAATTTTTAGTATTGTATAGAACTACCGTGCACCCCCTATACGTTTTGTATGAAAAAAATATATAATTTTTTTTACAAAATAGTGGCCAATGTAAAAATTACAAGTGTCATAACTTTGCAAAATAAAATTCTACTGAAAAATATTGTATCCAAAAAGTGTTTAAAAACTTAATTTGCATTTAAAAACAATTTTTAATTTTTTTTTTTTTTAATAAAAACCGAGTCTTACGGTATATTGACCGGGCCCCCGAACGAGCTTTTGCGCGACTCGGCATATAGTTAACGCTCGTATTTGGTTCCTTTTAAAGATATAGACTTGAATTTTTGATACGAAATAAAGCTTTCAAATATACTTACGATACTGTTTAAAAAAAATTTAAATTAAAAAAAAAGTTATTTTTTTTCCAAAACACGTTTAGTGTTATGAATCGATTGACTCACCATACATAAGCTCATAAGACTTGCAATATGGTTAAGGTCAGTGTGAGCTTATTTATACATATTTGAAGTGCAATTTTTGTAACAGTATAGAATACTTAAGCACCCTGTGTATGTTTGTTAGAAAAATCCAATGTGTCAATTTTTTGCAAAATGGCGACAAGTACAAAAATTTAAACACACGTAACTCAGTAGGTTTAAATTTTAACTATAATATTGCTATACATTAAATGTTTAGAAGCCTAAATTACATCCAAATAAAATATAAAAATATATTTTTTGCTTCAAAACAAGCGATATATAAGTTCGATCGGACCCTCATATGAGCCATTTTGAGACTTTCAGAAGAGTTAACGCTCTTAACTGCTTGGTTTTAAAGATTAAAAATTAAATTTTTAGTATCGTATAGAATATCTCTTAACTGCTTATATCGTATCTCTTAACTGCTTGGTTTTAAAGATTAAAAATTAAATTTTGAGTATCGTATAGAACTACGTTTTGTATGAAAAAAATATATAAATTTTTTTTACAAAATGGCGGCCAATGTAAAAATTACAAGTGTCATAACTTTGCAAAATAAAATCCTACTGAAAAATATTGTATCCAAAAAGTGTTTAAAAACTTAATTTGCATTTAAAAACAATTTTTAATTCTTTTTTTTTTTAATAAAAACCGAGTCTTACGGTATATTGACCGGGCCTCCGAACGAGCTTTTATGCGACTTGGCATATAGTTAACGCTCGTATTTGGTTCCTTTTAAAGACATAGACTTGAATTTTTGATACGAAATAGAGCTTTCGAATATACTTACGATACTGTTTGGGAAGAGATTAGAAAAAAATTCAATCTGTGACATTATCGTATCTCCAATATTTTCAATATACATACATATATTCTTTATATTTTTTTTTGTTAAAAATCATCTCATATTGATGAACTTCAAATCTTTGAACGCATATTTATTTTTTATGTAAGTAGCAAAATGTTAAAATATGTGAAATGTTGGAGTGGTCCAATTATTTTGTCACACCCCGCGGTAGATAAGGATTTAATGTGCAAAGCAAGCTCTCAGAAAATTTAAAATGTCATAAAAAAAAAAAAAAACCGTAATATTACATATTGATTGAAAACCTTCGTGGAATTTGCATTCATCTTTGTCGCTTGCATATCTTTTGGTTATTTTCCAACCAAAAAACCCGCTAAAATTCACCTAATAAAGATCCTACGAGTCAGTTTATTACCATAATTTAGTAAAATAGTTCTTATGCGTTTAAAATAATCTTCAAGGAATATAATTATTTTTTATGAAATTGATTAGTGTTATAATTTACATATTTTTAAATCTTTTATTTGATCCAATTTTTTTATACGAAATATTATTTATTACCGTAATAAAAAAATGGCAAAAAGTCGCAGTAAGAACGAGGGACATGCCAATAAATATCGACTTAAAGATTAAGGGTCCGGATGACCGAGAGCGGGCGCATAAAGGGCGTATGTCAACATTTCAATATTTTATCCGTATTCAGATGGGTCGGGTCCGATTTTCCGCGTTCATGGACCTGCGACTATTTGAAATGTGGCTTTATTTGCGATATGTGCTCCGTGCGGTTTCATCTCTTCGAAACTCCCCCGATACACACGCGAGTATCGACGAATTTCGCCTTTGCAAACAACCACCCTAAAAACCGCCCTTCTTATTTCGAACGCGAGACAACCACGAGCAAACAAGGCGTACAAATCTATCTCGAGCGCGTCTTCTATTAGACTTTGTTTGCGCTTGCATAATTAAAACTAGCATCGTTTTGTCCTGATTCGACCCTAATCCGCATCGATTCGACACAAAAGAAACGACCGATACGCCGCAGCGATTGTATTGTCGGGCCACAATGGAATCGGCGATAATTTATCGCCGCTACCTATCCCGAACAATGCGAAACGTACACAAAATACAAATTATTTATTAATCGGCATGAATCAATTGCGATAGCGGCGATTAGTTTCGTTCGTAATGACTATTAATCATAAGCCAATAATTCGACGACTCGAATTGCCGAAAACTTTTATTAAAACAACCCAAACTATTATTATTAATAATAATAATAATATATCACAGCTGTGCCAAACCATATAGAATAAAGTAAACTAAAGGAGCTAAATAATATTATATCCATAAAAGCAATAACAACTCAATTTATTAGTACATTAGCATCACTAGTAATCAAAATAATATCTAAACATTTTTCCTATTTCATGAGGACCCTGACCTAAAATCGCCGTTTAGATTAATTTATTTATGGTCTTTATTACACTTCATAAATTTCATACGTCCGTTTCCTATTCATATTGTTTCTTTGCTGTTTTTAGTTTATACAAATAATTGAAAAATAAAATTGAAAAATTCTCTTTGTGCAATTACACTGTATCGCTACTTTCCTTCAAAATGTTTTATTGTAAAGAATAAATATATAGTAAATTATCTTTTAACTTTTCTGCTTTTGCTTTGACAAAATGTTTATGCTACAATGTTAAAATTTTATTATTTTAAACAAGATTATTACATAAATTAAAATTGTTAGTATATATCACAAATTTATTGTAAAGGTATAAAGTAGGGTTCTCAATCAAATATTACATTATTCGATCATTCAAATTATTCGCCTTATTTTTGACTATATTCGAGTAATTGAATATTCGTTCATACTATTAAAAATCAAATTTAAAAAATCTTAGAATGAAAAAAAATGTATACTTTAGCAACACGTTGTTTTTTCTCTCAATATACCCGAGTAACTAGTGTCACTCTAAAATCCATGGTTCTTTACGCGTCTTTATTTTGTTTCAAAATACGAAACAATGAGACGCTTCTTATTAATGCTTCACGCATTAATGTATATTGGCCGTACCTACTATGACTGAAATCACAGAATTCGATCGTTCAACAAAGCAAAATGTTAGAGCGGCCCACCCTTTATTAGCATTTAACGCTTATCTTAAAAAACAGATGTGCGTCGAACATTTTTGTGTTACGTGATTGTATTTGTTTACCTTCCAACCAAAAATCCATTTACAACATTTATGAATTTAATGGTTATAGGCGGTTCCTACTATGACTGAAATTTGAAAAATTCGTTTGTTGAAGGAAAAAAAATGTTGGAAAGGCAGATCTTTTATTATAGTTCAATCGTTTGTTACGTGTTTGTATTTGTTTCCTTAACAACAAAAAAACCACACAATAAAAAAAATATGAATATAATGTTTATATGCGGTTTCTAATATGACCGAAATTCGTAGAATTCGTTCGTTGGATTACACAAAATATCATAAGCAACCAAATTCATTAAAATCAATAAGGACGTGTAACTTTTTATGTAAATTGCGTAACATATTCTTACAGTATTGTATTTTATGTTTACATATTTCGCTTCATTGTTTTACACTACAAGAATAATTTCTAGACTGTAAAAATACAGAAAATTACATATATCTCACATTAGTTTTTAAACTTGTATGAAAATCTCATATACATAGATTTCTTAATTCTTAAGATAAGATAGGCAAAAAATCAAAAAACAAATTAGGAATCTAAAAATCTATAATAAAACCTGCAAGTACTTAAAAGCGCAATAATAAAAAAATATTAGTAATTTTTTTTTATTTTAAATACTAATAATAAAAAAATCAGTACTAGTAAATATATATAATTCATTGAAAACAATACAAAAAAATATGATTTTTGGCAATAAAATAATCCATAAAAATATATACATTAGATGGCGCACTTTTTCAGCTAAATGTTTCAGGATTCTAAAAAAATTGAGTGCCGTGCCACATCTAGAAATATCCATATTTTTGTGATATTTTCAGTCCTAGTAAAAAAGTTATATTTTCTATATATTTATTTATTAAAGAAATGTTGGGATTATATGCACTTCAAGCCTGAACAAGCGCTCCTAACTTTGTATGTCGGATTTTTTATTGATTTAATATTACTTAAAGCTCATAATAAGGTCTCAGAAAAATACATAGGGGAAGAAATTGTGAGTAAAGCCATCTATACATTTTTTTAGGGTGCTGTAAGTGTCTGATAATTGGTTCCAAACAATCCAAATTTTTGTTCAAAGTAGCCCTCCTATTCATTTTCTAAACGATTTTTTTCCCAGATTTTAAGTGGACAATCTCTTAAGTCCAGATGTTGTCTTGAAATTTCGCAAATTGCATCTCATTTGGTAATATTTTCATTCCAAAGTACTGTACTACATCTGAATACTTGATTTTAATTGTATTTTTTAGGCTTATAAATTAAATAAATATTTACGAGTTTACAATATGCTGGTATTTTAAAAGCAAAGGCCCCATTTTATTTCATATGCTGACCTTCTTGAAATATTTTTTTACTCAAATTAAATACATTTTAAGTTTTAGTTTTAGCAAAATACTGTGTAAAAAAATCATTACTAATTTCTATATTCTTACGATAACCAAAATTTAAATTTAATAAAAAAATATTCATTGAAATGTTTGTAGCAACTTATTATTAAAAATATAATTTAAATATATCAAATTTTAAAATTAATAAATATAGTATTGAGCCATATAAAAAATTTGATAACAATGCTAATTTTTAAGGTTGAAAATTTTTTTAAAACCAAATCTATGAAACGATATCAGATAAACAATTCTATAACAATTATGCATTTTTAATAAATTAATAAATGAAGTAATGTTTTTGTTTATAAAATTGAATATATCAGAGAAAGTAGCAAATTATAATCGTATTTTGGTATTTTTTTATGCCAAAATACCGGTAATAAACCATCAATTATTAGTATACCGGTAACATAGACTCTATTAACGGTTTATTGTGAATTAACTTTTAAAGAACTGTGTTTTATATAATGATTAGCATTTTTTTTCAAATATAAAATAATAGAGATTTTACTTTTGCATTCTACAAAAACCGTTATATTATAAAATATTTTGCAAAGAACAATATAAACTGCAGGAGCATTTCTATGCAAATGTATTATAGATATTAAAAAAAGGGTTTTATTTAATTTTTTTCTTAAATATTTTTTTAAATATTGAAATATACAATTTTTATTTTCGAAAAATAAATTGTAAAAGTATATGTTAATTTCTATCTATAATTATTTATTTTTCACTGATTTTTTATTTACTTAAGCATATAAAAAAATGAAAAACGAATTTAATTTTATCCAAGTATAATTTAAACTTAACAACCATTATTATACTTTATGTCTTTTTTGAGTGTTGTTCGTCGTTTACTCTATTATAAAAATGGATACAGATTTAGTACGAAAAAAGTTCATTTGTGTCAACCGACTTGGATCATTTGTCAAATGTCGCGAATCTCTAAAGTGAGACGGGGAAAGTCATAACTCGGCTCTTGTTTGTTTTTTTATTTATTATAAGTATAAGTATGAACGCATGCATAAGAAAATCTATGGTTCATCAGTCAATTAGTGTGTTGTTTATCTTGCGCTATTGCCAAATCTAACACTTATCTGACGCTGACTTGTCAACGGCTTTTTAAACGGTTAAAAATAATTGTTATATAAATCTCACAAGAGGCACAAACGGAATTCAGCTATCGATCATCGGTTAAAAGCCCTTGATCTTATATATATATTAATCTACATTTTTTACGATTTTTTTATATGCAAGTGTAAATAAATATATACAAAAATATGAATTATAAAAACAGTCTTTGATGATATATAACATCATATTTCAATTCTTCGTGGGAAATATGATTTTGTACAGTGTCAATCTCTCAATCAAATAAATGATAGATTACTTCTTTAAACGCAACATAGCTTAAGAAAAAGCTCAAAGCCATATTGTATATATGTAGATTTAATAAGCAAAAATATCATGCTTTAATAAAATTTTAAATGCAGTGATGAAACGTATTTTGCTTATATTTATAATTTTGCATTTTTGTATATATGCTAGTTACTGCAATACAAATATTTCAAGTAAATTTTAATAACAGTTCAAAGACTTCGTACATATCCGCCAAAGCTTTACATAAGTAATGTTCATGTCTAAACTTGATACAACAGAAGAAACCGCAACGAAATAACAATGCAGAGTTTGAAGTGTAGCAACTAAGGAATAGTTGCTTGCAGCGTATACCATTTTGACGAATAACCCTTAAATCCTCAGTCGTATATCTTCATCAAAAGTGGCGTTTCGGGTCATCCGAGCATATTTTATGCACTAATTAAGTGTAAATATAAAGAGAACTCTCAGTTTTGACAAGTGACAATTTATTCAGTTCCCGTGAAATATATTTTTTATAAGTGTTTGCCTTCACTCAGTTTCATCCCTCGGAAAGTGTCCCCGACGACGTAGCAGGTGTTAATCCGAAGGGACAACGTCTGGAGAGTTAGGGGATGCGTCAAGACTTTCTAACAAAAAAAATCTACATTTTTTTTACCACCGCATGTTGTCGTATTGCAGTATAACATCGCCCTTTTTAAGACTTTATCTGCCGCGCAATATTAATCTCTCAAAATGTAAAATATAAATTTAGCATAAAACGAAATGTGGTTATCTCAGGTGAACGCTCGTTAAAATTCTGAGCCACAGAAAAGTTTCGTTAAACCGTAGAATTAAGTCTTATAACAAGTCATGTTCGGGAGATGCAACATTGAGGGTAGAGGTTTATAAGTAGAGTGTTACGTTTGTGCAAAATTCAGTATATATGAAGTAAAAGTATCAGGATTATATGCTGAGAAAAGCTTCTTATGACTAGTAATCCTATAAAATATAAAAATTAATATATTTGTAAAGATTAAATTTCGACTTGCTAAATAATTACATATTGTAGTTTAAATATAAATATTTATAATAGACGTTGAGACTTTTTACATTAAAATTACATCGTTTCAATCAACGTTAGAAAACTAATATTAAAATGTAAATATTTTGTAATTTTTAAAATTTAATACTAAAATGACAGTATGATTAATCTACAAAATTATAATAAAAATAGATAGAACCCATAAAAAATATATATAAATAATGTAAAGCCTCACTATACTTTTAATTTTCATAAGTTGCTGTGCATTTTGTGATGTAAAATATACTTAAGTCCAAAACCTGATCAGATTTAGTACATGATTAGCTATTTTTGGTTAATCAGAGTGACGTGTTAGATATTTTAATTTATATACCAATTTTAATTTGTTAGTTTTAATTTCATCCATTATAAAAATACAAAGTTACTAATGCCCCTCTCAATATTTAATGATATTTTTGGTAGAGCGTATTATTTAAATGTAGCAGTGGCGTTGTAGCGTATTAATTAAATTATGGTAGTTGGTATTCCCAGCTAAGGTCTTTGCACTAATGCAAAAACCTTCCTACGAAAATGAACATCACGTTCTCCGCCCGTGCGCATGAATACTACGTCATAAAAAATATACGCCCCCAATTTAAGAGCGAAGTTTCCCGGAGGGCCTCTTACGACGTGTGTGTGTGTGTGTGTGTGTGTGTATGTCCAGGAGCGGATTAGGACACAAAAAAATAATGTCCCCGTGGAGCAGTAACTTACAAAGATTCGTCAAATATATGAGAAAGAAGTTGAAATATTTTTAATTAATTTTTTTCTCAAAATATTTCTTGGCGACTTATTCTCTTATATTTTTTTAATTGAAATATATATTTTGTATCAATTTTTTAATACATCAATTTTTAGGTAGATAATTAGTTTTTTAGTCTCAATTTATCTGCCAAAACAGATCTAATAAATATTGCATAAAATATTATATTAATTATTATTTTATTAATAATTAATATTTTATTAATTTATTTAGCTTAATAGCTAATCTTTACATCTAACAAATTTAGTAAACACATATAAAAATATATAAAAAATACATAACAGAAAGAAAAAATAAAAATATACAATAATAAAGTCTTAATATTATAATTTATTTCTATATGTACGAAGGTGTTTTTTTATTCCATTTATGAAACCCGTTATATTTTTGCTGTTTCGGATTTCTCTTGGAATACTATTATATAAATCAAAACCTCCGTACATAATTCCCCTAGCCGTACTCGTTTTCTTATACTTAATTATCTTTAAATTTTCTCTATTTCTAGTATTATATTTATGTACATCTTTATTTCTTATTAAATACTTATTAAAATATTTTGGTAACATATTATTTTCTAACTTATATATAAATACTAAAACATTCATACTCAATATTTCTTGAACATTCAACCATTCTAATCTATCAATCATACTTTTACAATTAGTTAATCTATTTTTATTTAAGATTACTCTCATTGCCCTATTTTGTAATTTTTGCAACATTTGTTTATCTAATTTATTTAACATATTTAATAGTGTTGCATAATAATTAAAATGGGGCAATATTATACTATTGTAAATTATTTTTTTTGTATTTATACTTAATATATTTCTTAATCTAGATAATAAACCTATTTTCCTACTAATTTTTTTTAATATGTAATTACAATGTTCTTTAAAATTTAATTTTGTATCAACAATTACTCCTAAATATTTTATATTATCCACTATTTCTATACTAGAGTTATTTATTACTATTTTGGTACTATTATCTAACACATTTTTATAATTAATAAACATACATTTAGTTTTATTCTCATTTAATTTAAGTACCATCTTAAAACTATATCACTTATACCTATACTCTCCAATTTCTTTAACATTATTTGTCTGTCTATTGTTTCGAAGGCTCTCTTGAAATCCAAGAAAACTGCTCCAATGATTTTGTTTGTATCCTTAGCCAACAGCCAATCATTTATCACTACTTGTAATGCAGTTTCAGTCGAATGCTTTTCTCTGAATCCCGATTGTTGTTCACATATTATGTTTTGAGAAGTAATAAATTCCTTTAATTGTTTGATTACTACTTCTTCTATTATTTTTTCTATACACGGTAGCATGTTGATTGGTCTCATTTCTTCAACTTTTTTACTATTTTTTATTTTAGGTATAGGTACAATAGTAGCAATCTTTAAATTTTCAGGCATTTCTCCTAAGGAGAGTGCTTTATTTATTAAATAATTTAATTTAGTTCCTAATATTTCCCATGTTTCTTTAATTATATTTATATCTAGTTCATCAGTACTAGTTCTTTTTTTAAATTTACATATTATGTTATGAATTTCATCTAATGATACTGATTTAAATTTACTAAATTTTACAATTATTGCTTTATTATTATATTGTACTAAATTACTAATCCTTGGTATTGAATTCACAATTTCTTCTATGCTCTCAATGTAATATGTATTCATTTTTTCTGCTATTATATAAGGATCTTGATATATATTTCCATTAATTTCCATTTTTATTATGTCGTTTTTCTGAGTTGGATTAATTAATTGTTTTATTGATTTCCACATCTTATTTGGATCATTTTGTATTTCGTCTATCAATTTTTCATACCATTTCTTTTTAGCCATTCTTAATACTTTGACTGCCATATTTCTACATTGTGTGTATGTTTTCCATTTTTCATTAAAGACTTTATATTCTATTTGTTCTGTTTTTAATATTTGAAAAATTTTGTATGACTCATCTCTTTTCTTTATAGCATTTTTAACATCATCATTAAACCACGGTTTTGGGTTGTAATGATATTCCTTTTTAAAATTATATTGACTTTTTGTTTTACAATCTACTATATTCTTATAAATTTTGTTCCATATCATGTTAACATCCATATTATCTACATTCCAGTCACATTTTTGTAAATCTAATCTTAATTTATTAAAATTAATTTTTTTAATTATATCATTTTTTTTTTGTTTTTTTAACTTTAAGTTCATTATGTTCAAATGTCGTACTTAAAAACAATAAATCGACTAAAACAAAAAAAAAATACGTTACACATGAACACAATAAAAAAATCTTTTTATTGCATCAGTCATAACGTTTTTTCATTTTGCAAATTAGCATTGCTTGGATGTAATTATTATAGTATGCTATTTGAAATGATTTTTTTTAGCAAAAGTTTTTTGGTGAAGTCGCGTGTACTATTTTTTTTTTACATTTATTTATAGCTATTGCGATTTTTAATTAATAAACTAGAATGTTTTTTAAACATATTTAAATCTTAATATTGTATTATAGCAGTACATATTAGGACATTATAATCTAGTCACGTAGTCGTAAGTTACGAAATTTAAATGAGTCTTAGTTTTATTTCGCGCGAAGTTCTACTATGGTTAGCAATACCGTACGTGTGTGTGTGCTTATTTTGAGCACAAACAACGGACAGACAACAGACGGATCTGTACGACAGTTTTATCACCACACACTGGCGGATTTGTCCGTCGGACATCCATTTCGGACAAATCCGGCGGGCAGATCCGCCCGTGTGTGGCCAGCTATTGAAGTGTTCCCTTATTTTTCTCATTTTGCGGTTGTGAATCGCGCTTGTTATTTTATTCTTAATTTGGGATTTCACACTGCAACGAAGCCGACCTTCTTCAGAGAGTCTTGCTTTAAAATTTCTTTAACACTACGCTAGTTTTACACGAGATATATTTCTTAAGACCGTTTCCTCCAATCCGCTCCCGTCGCACAAAGGCGTTAGCAATGTATCGTCTCAAAATGCATCTTTGAATAATTGCAATTCGCGCCGGGGACAAAACTGCGTCGTAAACACTTCCGGAAAAGAAAAACGACTCTCCCTTTGCAGCTAGCTTTGCCTTTTACGGAATCGGACTGTTAAGTGGTCGACGACAGTAAAATCTTGCACGGATCGTCGTCAGTTTCCTGGCGTAATTCTCCGTTCAATATCCTGGTCACGCCGAAAGTCACCCGTAAACAATCTCTTCGTTTAATATTAAACTCGTAAACTATCGATTGTTGTGTAGTGGGCGGCCCTTTATTCTCGCATTAAATTTATATCCAGTATGTATCGTAAATATACGACAACGTCTACTCTACATAGTTTCTATGAGTTATATGCGAGTATGAGCATATTCTTTTGAATTTAAAAGGCAAATTGGTATCATGTATTGCATGGTGCCATATCTCAACAAAATATATTTCTACTTGTTCCGTTATAAACTTTTCACAATGGAATAAACTTCTACAATCGTTGATAGCGCTACTTGTTTGATGATATTGCTTCTACGTTTTACTAACCTCTATAAAACAAATGTAGTACCATAATTAGTTAAAAATGTATATATTTTCTTCACCTCATAGCTAATGCAAAAGTACAGAGGCTCGTGATTCATATTATTTCTTATCCGTCCAACGATTGTCATCCACTTCTCCTTAACCTTTAGAAATCCAGAGGCATGTATATCATGCCCAATATATTTTATATTTTCTGATGCCATTTTAAATGATTTAATGCTAACATTTTCAGTATTTTATTTTATTATTTACTTAGAGATACTTCTATCAACATATAAGATTACAAAGATTTAGTAATTCCATTTGTTATTTTACCTGGAATTTTCAAGTTCTCAATTAAAAAAAAATATTTTTTCATTTACGTACATATATTTTTTAAATAAATTAAATTTCTGTTTCAATATTTAGACAATATATTTTAAGAGCAATAAATTCCGCATCGTGAAGTTGATGTTGACGAATCTTTTGTCATATATTTATTATTTTGTGCCCTATAATATAACGTCGCGAGGATTAATTACGCTAAATGTTTTATTTTAATCAAGAGTAGTCCTTCAGGTGTACGATAGATTTTTGCGATTCATTGTTTATGTTGAAGGATGATCCAACTTTCCGAACATAAAAATATCGCTCCTTGACTTTTTGCAGCATCCGATTCTTTAAATCAATGAACGCCAAGGCTTCCAATTCTAAAAATTGTATTGCTTTTAATAGAGACTTGTTGAATTTGACAAGAGAAATACATGTAATTTAATGAAATGTTATGAATCTTTTAGTGAAATAGATATATTAAAAAAACTACTACTAACTGGCTAATTATTGCTCCTCTTCTCGCTTAAAATAAGCTATTTCAGTAGCTGATATTCCTCCTGTAGCAATAATTAACTATCAAGGAAAATTAAAAGCGTTTCCACTGCAACGGCTATTTTATTGCTTTTGCCGTGGATTTTTTACTTCCGAGAAATCGGTCGAAATTGGTCAAAATCCGGTTTAAATTTGTTTTAATTGATTCTTACTCATAGTCGTAATACTATTATAAAAAAACTTACTACATTTGCCATATGGAACGCCAACGGTTTATTACAACACACACAAGAATTTTTTTCTTGAACAACGCAAAATCTTACTTTAAAATATTGTAAGTCATAATATTGTTTTAAAAAGTCCTACTATGAACACTAGATAACCGAGCGTTTCGTGTGATTTCTGAGAAGAAATAATTGCTTTTTAACCTCTCCTATAAGTCAAAATTTGGATATGTTTCATTCGATTTTCAATTATGTAGTCGTAATATTGTTATAAAAAGTCTAAATATTACCGTTTATTTAACTTGAATTTCGCTGGAAAATAAATGTTATTTAATGAAAAATACTATAAATTTTCACGAAATTGTAATATTAAAATAACGATCATTGACGGGCTAATTTATGCCTCACCCCTAAAAAAAATTAAAATGATTTCCATGTATTTGATATTTTTAGCACGCGTGATTATTGACAGCTGTCTGATTTACAGTGCTGCTAATATTAGAAATTCGAATAACTCGATTACTCTGAATTAAGGTCAATTTACTTTTTAAATCACTATTCTCTTGAAGAGCAATTATACCAGAAATTAGGTCAAAATTATTATAATTCTATTTCTAGGCAAAACGGATATTGAACATTTTTATTCTATAAAAAATACTTTTAAACCATTTTTTAAAGCATCTATGAGTAAACATTTTAAGCTTGTGAAAATTCAGATATTCATTTAAAAGGCAGGTACTATTTCGATATAATTTTTCTGGGCCTTAGTGTCAATCTAAAACTACTAAAAATATTGATTCTCTCAGTGCAATAAGTTTAATGCTAGCATATGCTAGACCTATTCCTTTGAAAGCTCAAAAAAAACTGATTTATTAAGCTAACAAGATAAGATCCCCAAGATCCTGGCAATTTATTTTGAGGATAATAATACAGTCGAATACATTAAAATGGATAGTGAAAATGTCTCGATTGATCAAAATAATGCTTTATATTTATAAGATTGTAATTGTATTATTTTATGCTAATTATATAATTTTTTTTATTTTGCATTTTTTTTAATTGAATTTTTAATGAATGCATGCATGTATTTATATTCAATAATGTTAAATGACCAAATAGAAAAATGACCAAAAAACGACTAATTTATATATAATTTTATTTTGAATATAATCTTATATTTATTATAGTATTTCATTTTAATTTAAAATGTTTTTACTTTTTCCTGTAAAAATTGATTTTTATTAAAAATGAATTAAGCGCTTAGCGCAATTTTACAATCGACTAGCCACAGATCTACCTGTTATCTCAAAACTCAATTGTTATGATTTTGCCACTGTACTAAGCGAATTTTCACCTCAAGAAAACCGCAGTATCAGACGAGCGTTCAACTATGCTGATTTAATTGCTTAAGATATTATGTGGAGCACAAGGGAGAGCATGGCGTGTCAACGAACTATCTTTATGTTAGTTTGAGATGTTTGCGGAGTAAACGTCTCTAACGAGAGATTCACTCAATACTGTTCCGACGCGATAATGGCACAGCTTGACATCTGCGAGAATGCAGCTCGAGTGTTAGATGAGACTAAAAAAGAGGCAAACAATCGAGATTATTTGCGGTAGTGGTGCAGCGTCAAAGTGTCCTTAAAAATAATATCATAGTATAAAAGGGCAACCCTCGCTTTGTGTCTCGTGATGAAATTTCACTTGATTACCTTTTGCAGGCATAAAACATCTCGGGAGCCCAGAAGAGGAGAGCGCTTAAAACCCGCTAAAATTAGTTTTATTATTAACCGGCAGAGGCTCAATGAACGTTTTAATTAAGCGACAGCCCCTTTCCTCGCGAGACGAGATTTGCGCTGATTTATGCCTTTAGCGCCTCATCTCACTCGATGTACCGGGAATAAATCACTAACTTCGACGATTAACCTACTCCAGGCTCCCCAGAATACTCCAGGTGCTCGGACAGCGCTTTGTCATAATTCACTGTATTATTTTCGAATAATGATTTACATATTTACACTGACTTATGTATAAATTTGATCTTAGACTACTAATTATTGAATTTATTTTTTGTCGTACTCAAAGAGACACAGTCGCTTAATATAATCTGCCGTGTTATAAATTATTATTGCGCATCAATTTTTTAGTCAGTAAGATAGGCTTACGAAAGTAAAAGCAATTTATGATTAATTTTTAGGCAAATTCAATAATGTTTATAAGTCAAAACATAACCTTTCCCTGAATGAGAGAATGATTAGGTAAGGTAGACTTATTTTTTAAGTATTCAGTCCTCAACCAAATATGGAATATTGAATGCGAATCAGATTTCGGTTATATTTGTAATTTTAAATTACACACTGGAAATGCAGGAAGATTAGTAAAAACAGAGCTTCGTGGATCAATCCAAAAAAATCTGCCAGAATTTCAAAAATATAAAATTATGGCCCCTGCAGATGAAACATGGCAGAAAAGGTAAAACGCTCATCTAAATTTGGAAAATAAATAAGAAAAAAAATCAGAATGATACCCACTTTTCATAACAACCAGATGATAGATACGGAAAAAACAGAACTACCGACCTTTCAATATATAAGCCTCAATGTATGTCTATAATAAATATATTTATATGAGTTGTTGATCGCGTCGATGCCTAGTTACATAATATTTTGAAAAACAATGAAATAAACAAAAGAATTTGTTTATTATTTATTTTAATGCGCATTGTTTTATTCGTTCAGTGCTTATCAAAATTTGAATCGTAACGGTAAAGTGAATTCAAAGATTTTCTTTTAAGTAAGTAATTAAGAATGGGTGCAGAAATCAGTTAAATCTATCGATTTTGAACACATTTCACTGGTTTCTACAACATCTTGCCATGCCCGTGATGTTGATCCACCAGAAAGGCTCTCGGATAAGCTGAAAAATCATCAGGCAATAAAAATATAAAGTGTGGACAATATGTGAGAAGAAAATGTCATGTTTGTTCTGCACGTAAAATATGGAAAGATACAGCATACATGTGCAGAAGTTGTGAAATTCCTTTTAATATTGATGAATGTTTTTATACGTATCAAAAAATATTTAAATCGATAAAAAAGTGTTTATATTAAAAATAAATTTAAATAAGGATATAGTGTTGTGTAGTGTAGTGTAGTGTAGTGATCAAAATAAATGTGCCTGTGGCAGTTGTAAGCAGAAAAAGTACGCTAAAAAATTTGGTGAGTGCAAATTATTTTATATAAAAAACGGATATTTTTTTTAAATCGTTTATACGGAAATTTTTAAAAGCATTTAAACATGCATATTATTAAATTATAAATAACTGGTTTTTAACCATTAAAACTATTTGCAATTAACATAAAATACTAGGAACGAAAAATATATATTTATTCGTTCGTGATTTTATTCCTCAGAGATTTCTCTAAGTGTAATAATATTTTTTTTTCAATTATTTAACAATAAACTAATACGGCGATAATTGATCCGAATTGAGGCTTTTCCCCCCTGGTTTCTTAATCTATGAATTATTGCAGTTTTTTAAATGGTGAGGTAATTTAAAAATAACAAATACCCGGTAAAAATGTTCATAAGTTGATGGATGATATTTTTTGCTGTGTTATCTAAATTATTTACATATTCCGTATTAATTTTAATTTTGCAATAGCATACAAAATTTTAGGGTAAAAAACTTTGTTAATTGATGTACTATCAACCGGGATGTTTCGATTTTTTTAACCCTTTCTGCTCGTAAGGTGCGTGAGACGCTCCAGCGCTTGGCTCTATATTACTCGTAGGGTGCGTCATGCGCACCATTTCAATTAATGAAATATAACGTCGATTTTTGGGTATTTCCTGTGCATGATTTGAATGGCGTTTTTGCACTTTTGTAGACAAGAGTTTCAAGAAGCAAATCTTATCAAAAAAATATCATTTTTACTTGAATCAAGCCGGGGAGAGCTCATCGGGGTTTTTTTGATGTCTAAATTTAAATACAGATGTGCCGTAGATTTCTCCCGAAGGCAATGGTTGGCGATCGTCCTTCGATAGACACGCGTCAGTGACGTTTCTATTGCCTATTGGGTTTTCAACAGTGTCTCGGGTGTCCATAATTTGTGTCTAAGTAAGACTACAATGATTAATAATTTTATTTTAATTACCATTTTTTTAAATTGTATTGTAAAAAAAACAGTGCTACCGCTGTATATAGTGATTGTAATGATAATATGTTTTGTAATGATAGTGATGGGGAGGATTTTATGTTTGATTTTTCATCTTGCAATGATGATAGTAAAGAAAGTAACGTTGAACTTAGGCCTGTTGCCTTGAATCAAAGGTGGAATACAGGCAATTCAAAAAATAGCGAGGAAAAAACGGTACCTCAAACAAATCGCACCACATCAGAAAATTGGAGAATAATAACTAGTAATGACAATGTACCTTAAAATAGCAATATTTCCACCAACTGATAAATCTCCTGGGCCCCAAGTTCCCGCAAACTGTATACAACCAATTTATTTTCAATCGTTTTATACTGATGAGTTGTTATACTAATAGAACTTGGGGACTTACGAAAAATTAAAAAACAATATTTTTCCATATTTGTTTCTTTAATTTATAATATAATAAATCAACATCCCACATATTATAAAACGTAGTGCCCTTTTTCGGTCATTTTTTTATATAAAAATATGATATTTAAGCATTATTAGCTAGAATATATAAAATCACAAACAAATCTGTACCATAAAGCTACTCATTGAAAGTTTTGTCTATTTTTAATTAAGAAATATATAAAATAATATGATATTAACTGCAACGTTTCATTTAACCTTCGATGGGACGTATTTTAGTTTTTAAAAATATACCTAACATCAGTAAAACGGTACAATTTTGTATTTCTGCAAGCGATGTAAGCTTTCTACGTTCGCAGGTAGATTTATCTAAAACTGAGCGGCATGTCTTTGTTATTTGTGTATATTTATTTACTTATGGTTAAAACATTTTTTGGTCCCATAAATATTTTAAAATGGGTTGTCGCCTTATTGTGGTTATTTATTGTTATGGATTGTCAACCAATAGTACTTTAGAGAACCAAAAAAAATTAAAATGTAATTAAGAGAAATGCAATTATTTGTTCTGATTTCTTCGTTTTTGGTATTAGTTTATTCATATTTATGCTCTACATATATAATTTTAATTTTTAAAAAGAATTTAACATTTCTCATTTTTCCCGAGCTGGTGACATACCTAGTTCGAAAACGATTACGAGTGCAAAGGGTTAATAGATTAGTTTTAGGTTTACTTAGCCAGAAAGTTTGACCCTGATATTTATTTCTGTTGAAACATAAAATATTATTTTTTATATGAAATAAATAATTATGGTTCATACATTTCATAAAAAATCGCGTGTTCCAAAAATGTGACGTCTCGTTGCATTGTGTCGCAATGGAATAAGACTACTCTTTTTACATCAAATTAAGGTAAAATATAATTTATTTTTAATTTGATATTACGTGGAAATACTACTTGAAAACGCATGACGCGTGCCTGAGTTCACACCCACTAAACAATGTTCTTTCAAGACTCATATACGAGTCCTCGGGCGTTAAGCTATTAATAATTTCTTTGCCTTATTATTGCTTAAAAAATAACTAAGTTTCAATGATTATATTTTACGTTAAATAAAAATAATCTAATAATGAAATTAATTTCGCTGTAAGTCCACAATTGAAAAGCGAGTCATGTCCCTTGAAATACCAGGAATTCGTGAATCGTATCTCAAGAATCCTTAGCCGACAAACATCGGCGAGTTTCTGCGACGAAATATGCGCAGGGTCTCAATTAAGGGCTACGCCTGCATCTTATTTCACTAGGTATATAATGGGTACGTATACCTAAGTGCGACTGTTCTCCGCCGGAACGATAACGGATGTAAAAGGACGCAATAAGCGAACCGCAACGTGCCACTGTTATTTCATGAATATTAAATGAAAGTTTCACTTGAGCTAAATCTTCCCTATATATAGCCAGAGCGAGGGTCATACCTTGAGTCCCTATACATTTTCCGGGCCGCAATCTTGAATAACACAGATTTTTAAAAGTAAAAGTATAACCTTGTTAACACACCCAATCTTTTACTAAGTGAAAGAGAAAATAGAAAGCTACAGTGCCAGACTTTAACTCATTAAAGAGGTATACCGATGATCGTCAATGTTCGAACTTGGAACATGGAATCTCAGAAACATTCTCGATTCGTACAATCCCCTCCTTTTTGTGGTAGGTTTCGCGTACTTTTTCGAATGACTAAATAAAAACGTCGACACCGTACGGTCGGGCAATTATAAAAAAGTTTCGCTTTTTAATTCTGCACGCCACTTTTCGGCGTACCCTCGTCAAATTGCAAACGATGTCTGCGGGGATTAAAGAGGAGAATTGGGCGAAAAAATCCCGCTCCAAGAAGGAAAGAGAGCGCTTGTTTTGGACGTGGAGTTTTTTCACGGAGCAAAGATTCAGATTACCCCCGTGCAAGGGGAGAGAGAGCCGAGTTTTTCCTCTTATATCCGCGGAAGAAAAACACACTTGCGTATCCAGTTTTGATTACGGCTACTCGATTTTTGTAATTGTAGACGGATTTGGCTGTTCGAGTTGCGAATCTCTAAATCCGAACGCTCTCCTCCGATGTGAATGTTTCGCCTTCGGAGTGGAAATTTTAAGAGGCGAAAATAATTGGAAACGCGATACGAGTTCAATCTTTAATTGAGATTAAATACCGCGCTTTTCGCGTTAATTATTGTATTATGAGGGTTTTCAATTCTACCCTTTTAAAATCGAAGCTCTTCTTTACAAAAGGTAACTTGTTCAACCTTAAAACTCGCAAATGGCCTAACTCTCTCGTCTTTATTATCGACGTTCGCATTACTAGGGTAGCTTTCGTTGTTTCAAAACATATAAAACATTGATTTGTAGAATGTATTAAGTCTGGCTATTGAAAAGTCATTATCTTTTCTAAGATTTGAATACTTGTGATTTAGACTCTTGAGTGATGATAATTGCTATTTATTAACAGTCGTTCCATTTATAAAACTTTAAGTATGAACATACATTTTTATAAATATGTTAAAAAAATGTTCTCTTCATTTAGTTTAACTCAAAGTTGTTCCATAAAATTTACAGCTTAAATTTGTATCTCATATAGAGAAAATATCATCAATAAGCAATATATATATATACATAAAAAAATTGAGACACTTCATATAAAAAATATTAAATAATATGTGCTGTACAATTATTTTAGAAATATAATTAAAATCACAGTTTACAGAGATAAATCGAATTTCTTAAAACACGCACATACAAACAATAGGCAAATAATGTATTTAGCAGATTTTTAAAAGACTGCAAAAATCTCTTTACACACGCATTTTGAGAAGGCAAAATAACGCATGACTTCCAGACTTCTAGTTTGTTTTCATGAATCTCTTAATACCGGAAGACAATTATATATAAATAATGACGAAATCGCTTAAAAAATATTTATTTTTTTATATATGTTATACATATATTAAGGACGGAATAGCGTAGTCCGTAACGTCTCAGACTAGTAACTCTGAGGTTGTGGATCTTAGCCCCGGCAGCGACACTCGAATTTTTATTTATAAAAAAAAAGCGCTAATATTAAAAAAACAGCCCCAGATGCATTGTCATCAAATGATTATAAATTGTATAGCATATATTAATTTATAATTAATGATATAGATGCCACTGATTCCCAGACTTTTAGTCAAGTGGTTAGTTTTTAACTTATGAAAAGGGATAATTCGGTTTAGATTTGCTGCATTTTATTCTCACTTATTGTAAGTCGTAAAATTGTTATAAAAAATTGACTTTATTTTCTATATGGAACGCCAACGGTTTATTGCAACACACACAAGAAACATATATTTTTTTTAAGCAACAAAAAATAAGCGTAACTCATTTTACGGAAAAATTGTGGTTATTGATTAATTTATTTTTATAAATTTAAATGACATTTGATCTAGTTAGGAAAAACACAACCGGAGCGTTTCTATACTCAATGCAGCATATCTGCCTAATTCACATATTTTCTGCAGATAATATGCCTAATTCATGAATAAAGCAACGGGCTTGCACTTTTCATGAATTAGGCAAATTTTGCCGATTCAGTGTAATATTTTTTTAAATATATAAATTATTTTTAAGACTATCTAAGATACCATACGAGACTGTTACGATAAAAAAAATAAGTCATCATTCCCACCGTATAGAATGTAGTTTATAATAATAGTAAGATAATTAATAAAATAACAGTGTTTGGTATATCATAAATTAATCTACTTATGATATTTCCTATTTAGTATATGTAGTCATTTGTTAGAAAATGTAGTTTCGGATTTATAAGGGTTTTACGTTTCGTGTTAATCGATATTAATTTTTATTACGTATAAATGTGAATCGAGTCGAGCGAAGTTTAATTCTTAAAAAATGTTGTCAGATCAAATTTAAAGCAATAAGTCGCCGCTTAATCCGTAAATCCACCGCAGTTTCATAAGGTTGTAAACCGTCGGATTCGAATAATTTAATGAAAGTTGTAATAATAAAAAGTAGTCGAAATTGCATTCACCACCTTTTCATTCGAACGCCACAGACTCGAGTACCTCTTACGATGAAATCCGCAGATTTAGAGCTCATAAAAATTCAATATTACAATTTTATGGCTTTTCTACTGGTATATAAAAACATATTTTACCACTTAAATCTGTTGTGTCATCTTAATAATTCTATTTATTTATTTCGGAAGCAAAACTAACCCGTAATGTCTACATTACCTTTGATCGAAAACGTAAAGTTAAATACCTTCATAATTCTAGGTGTATTATAATCAAAGCCCAAACCGAGCAAACATATTGCGAAAGGGCGTACCGCTGTTTTGACCCAAAACAAATATTTAACCAAATACGCTCCGAAGAAAATTATAAAATAAAAATATTATTATATTTAATTTGTATTATTATGTTTTTTATTTATTTAACTGATTATTAAATATTTTATCAGATAGAACTGTGTTTGACTTACACGTCAGTTTCATATATATCATAACTATTTTTTAGATACAATATATATATATAATTCCATAACCTTGCTAAACAGGTGGTAAATTAATCTGTAAAACGTAAAAGTCAAAACGATTTCGATCAAAGAAAAGCTCTTGAAAGTTATTTTGTTAAATAAATAGATTTATTTCCGGAACATGTATGCGAAGAGAAGCGAGGAGTGAAGATCAAATACGTAGAGGGACGTCCTTGAAAGAGGTATCTGGAAGTGGAAAGTCACGTTGGATGTAGTCGCTGCAAAGAGACGAGGACTCGAATGCACCGGTGCATGCGACTAAATGAGTTTTCATCTTTCATCCGCCGACTTCCAACTTCTAACGGATATCAACTTTACAATTTCGCAACTTTTATTAGTCGGATGCGATTACGACGCCGTTAACCGAAGATATTTTATATAAACAACCGCTGCCTCCCTTAACTTGCTTAAAACTCTTCCCGACGGCTTTATTTGTGCCAATATTGGCTTCGTAGATAACAAGATTGAGCTTTTGACGCAAGCCAATTATGGACTCTTAGCTTTTCGAATCACACCGATGCACAGATTTTAAACAAAAGCTATATATATGTAAGAGCGATACCCTTGGCTATAGATGGGTTAGCATATCTGAGTTTATATGGGAAAACAAATTATTTATATCAAAGCACTACGTCTTGAAAGCAAATGCATAGTTTCGAGTTTTCTTATTAACTCGCCTGACGTGTTCTTTGAAAATATTATACGATGCTATAATATTATATATTTAAATATGACACGTAACTTGAATTTACATTTTCATTTCGAAAAAGATGATCATTCCTTTTTATATTACGCCCTATATTAGAACTAATATGATTTATCAAGAAATTCTTACACAGTGACCCAAATAACTAAACCATACATATCTCACAAATATAATGCAGCAATAGTTTGATAATTAAAAAAATAATCAAAAATATACATTTCCATTGCCATAAACTGTTTTTAAAGTAGATAGTTCTGTCTAAATGGTTTTTAATGAATTTTATATTTTTTTTAAATATTTTTTTTTATTAATTTTTAGTTTAAAATTTCCTTGGGAAACCTTTTGTAGGAGATTGATGTCAAGTTCTTAATTATTCGTAGTGTTTTGAAAAACATCGAATATTAAAAACTACAATTCTATTCAGAATTTTTATTGTTTTCTATGCACTGTTGAATAAGACTGGTTTAGTTTCTCGGACAGCTGATGGATAGTTTGAGTAGGATTTGCTTCTGTTTCTGCAGCTGATCCAAGACTTTTCTTGTAATTTTTACACCTACGGATATTTAATGAAGTAACTAGCACTTTACAAATGTTTTAAGTTGTCATATTTGGCAAATTTTATTACATAAATTAACACGAAAATTCGTGAAAATTGTTCATTAGATAATAAATCTGCTAGCGTTAATTTTGTGTTCAATTTTTTAGTTATATCAAAATATGTTGTCTAGATGTGCACCAACACAATTATAACTAATGATGTACAGCCTAAGCAGGACTGACTTTTGAAACTTAAATTTGTAAAAAAATACATTTATTTCGGGAATAACTAACATAGCTTGTTATTGAACATAACGATTAGTTATCTCCGAATTTATAATTAATAAAGCAACATTTTTAAATTAAGCTGACTTTGTGTATTTTTCATTAACAATTCCAAACATGCTTTTCGTTTCTGATAACATTTATTATATAAACATATTTTTCATATAAACAATTACTATTTTAGAATAAATTCTAAATTTTCTGTTCCGTTCATATTGTGATGAAAACTTGCGTTGTGTGTGTGTAATTAATTATACTGATCTGAATTAAGTTGAATTTACGATGTTAAAAAATACATTAAATACACATTATATCATTTGAACTCTTTGTTGCACATTACTATTAATATTTGTCAATAGTTTTGATTTTTTTGCAGGTAGATATAATATTTGATTGCTCTAAGCAATATTGAGTACTATATTTTTAACCGTGATATTAGTATGGTCAAAAAAAGCGTATTTTTTATATTTTTTTCCATTCAAAACAATTTAAATAAATGTATGTTTGCACATTTGTGTAAACATACGATTCGTAGAATTCGTTTCGCATAGTAGCACATCCATTAAAATTTTAATAACAAATATCAATACTTAAAAGTAAACAATACAAGTTAAACTTGATATTTAAAACTATATTGCTTACTAACATTTTCCCTAATATTGTTTTACATATCAATTTAAGCTAAATTACTGTTGAACGCTTTTTTGTGATGCTTCAATTATTAATTCTGAAGTATTGGATTTTTTTGAAGTCCAGGTTTTCGAGATTTTGTATACTTATTGGTAAAATATTTGCGAAATATTTTTTAAAAACGCATACAAATCAATTTATTTAAAAATAAAAGGCTGGTTTTTACATTTATTAATTATTTTCAATGACTACAAAAATCGCTATTGTTTTTAGATATATACATATAAAAAATTATTTTTGAAGAAAGAATAAGGCATTTAGGGTTAAAAGAATAGTATTAACAAACAGTTTAATTTCCGCTAAAATCAATCGAACACATTTAACACATTTAATATGAAAAAAAGTACGGGTATTTTAATGTTAAATATAGAAAATGCTTTTGACACAGTATTAAATCATTATTTATTTAGCTTAATAGCTAATTTTAGTATGGCATGACTGTTTGATTTGATCACTCGATCTCGCGTAAAATTCCACTTGGAGTTTCTCTAAGAAGTTTGCTTTATAGGCTTAAGACATCAAATCAATCATTTCAGTTCTTGAATTAAATGTACCCAAATTTTAACCTCATTTATTGTTTTTTTTTTTTAATTTTTCTTTTCTGTCACTAAAATTGTAAAAAAAGTCTTGATTTTTTTTAAATTATGAACTTACAGTTTTGATTTTTATTCTTATTTTTTATCAAATTTGTCAACATGAAAATGGTTATAAATCTGTAGCATGTATATTATATATAATTAGCATTTCTGTAAAATTATTTATATGATTGAAAAAAACGTATTAAATATTTTCACCGTTGAAAATACTCGTTAGGTTTCCGTTGATGTTGTCATAATTGTGAGAAAAAAAATTTTATGTAAAAAACGTCCGTTCTCTGTTCGGTTGCAAAATCTTAAATTTGTTTTGTCTAATACATTTACTATTTTTCACTGGTGATTTATTAGTTGTTTATTTATTTATTTTTGAGCATCGACGTCATCTTCATTATTTATTTCGGTGTTTGATTCTTTACAATCTAAATTAAAATGTCTAATAAATCTTGTTATTTTTGTGAAAAAAAATATTAAGCCAGTGCGCTTTAATTTTTGATTTTATTACTGTGAAAATTTCTAGCGATAAAGCGCTAATGTCAGACAATTTTTAGTGGAACGCAATTGTGATATATATATATATATATATATATTAATAAAAACTATAACTAGATTCCACTAAGCGTCTCACTGGCTACGAAGTCATTAGGGTTCGCAAAATTGAAAAGGTAAAATAAATCCCGGAACACGAGATCTGGGAATTCCCGGATTGTCTCGATACAGAATCTTCAACTGAAATGCTATACACATATTATAAATCATTAACGCGTTGTGATAAGCTCTCTTAAATTAATTAAAACAGTCCTTAGATACAGGTAGATAATCGCAAAAATTTCAATTGCCTTTCTGAATGATTTTCATTTATTGTTTAAAGATTATTTTTGAAGTAATGTGTTTTTTTATATAACTAACAATAGATTTTTAAATATTTTATTAAATTTCTGGGAACATATAGTTGTTATTTATACCTGATAACTAGTTTTAGATTAAATATGCGTGTCTCGGTAAATTGTCAATATGAAAGATTGTGCGCAGTGCCTATTTCTATGAATAGTTTCAATTACGTGTAACGCAATTATTTTAAGCCATTTTCAATGAATCTTTTCTTAAGAATTTATAGTATTCTTTTTACAGAAAATGGATTATTTATATAGTCAGACTTTTATCAAAATAAGTTAAAAACATTTCTTCTGCATGTCGCTCTTATAGAAAACGAGCTCAGACTGAGCACACGCGTACACAATTATAAAGCGCCCCCTCAGCACCAGATCGAAGATTGCCCTCGAACGTCTTTCGGAGGTCTTTAGCGCGAAATTTATGAAAATCGACACTCACCCCTTACCCGCAGACTGCTGACTCGGTGGAAGATTATTTAATAGATTTTCAATGATCCTCTTTTCTTCGGCTCCGGCTTATCCGCGTCCCCCAGACGCGACGAAAGAGTTCGACCCGAACCAATTTCGATATTTTAATCTCCATTGTTAATTAAAACCGAGAAAAGAACCTCTGAATATTCCATTACGGAGGTGATGAAATTGTTGCTTTTTTTCCACGGCGCCCGGTCCGGTTCAAAGAAAACCTCTCTCGCGTCTGCTTTAAAAAATCCGGCTTTCAGACTTTATTAATTGCGCGAAAAGCTCGCTAAATAGCATTGCTTTTCATGTCTGATGTAATTAAGAGAGTACGTATGTACTCGGTATATAGAAGTTAATCGAAAAGTAAATACAATTTGCGTGCTAAACTCAACTCTACTAAGTTCATTCTCTAGATACAGACATGGATATAATACATATTTTGTCAGTCTTTGCCGACATAAAGCCTATTTAGTTATAATTTTCTTATTAGATTAATGTCCGTGTCAGACTAATTTATATGTAGGCCTAATTTCCATTTTCGCCTATTGTACATGTCAATGCGTTGCTCTTATAAGCTCAATGTTTACGTACATCCAATCTATGTCGACTTACATATCCATGTTTTGACTTTTATCTGGGTTGTCTAATGTATACGTCGGCCTAACGTTGGATTGATGTTCATGTTGGCTCGACCTTTAGAAGTCCAAAGGCATCTATCTCATGCGTAATATATTTTCTATTTTGTAAATCAATTTTAAATGACTTGATGATAAAATTTTAGTATTTTACTTCATTAGTTACTAAGAGATATTTCTAGCAATATATTACGGAAAATTTTAAAAACAATTTTTTGATCAGAATGTACTAGACGTGTAAATTGTTATCCATGGTTCTCAATCTAAAATTTGTATAAAAACAAGTTTTATTTATCCTAGAGAGCAAAGTTAAGATGGTAAAAATATATTAACATTAAATAAAAATTAAATAATAAATATATTCAATTATTTTTTCAGAACTTATGTGATTTTTTAATATCTTAGCATAGTTTCCTAGTCTGCTTGCTATTAAAAACATATCATATTTCACTAATTATGATAAATGTTATTAATTAAATTTTGAGGCTTCTCTTGGTAAAGAAAAGGCCTCATGATGATCTCGTGCCTGATCCATTGTATCATATTGACAAAAGACCTACCGTTTTATGACTGAATTAATTTATCCAAAATACTGACTGAGATAAATAGAATCATTGCTGCCAAAATCCAAAGTATTTGGTTCAGTTTACTTGTGACACTAATTGGAGATACTTGATCCAACTTTAACGTCCAAGAACGTCCAGCAAATTATATATTAATTATTAGGAAAAGGCATAGAAATTCCGTATGAGCTTTTTAAATTCCGCAATTTTTTTTTTAAAAATAAAATTCAAAATTATGAATTATAATTAAGGTTGGTGGAAAGAATCTCGTAGAAAAAATTAGGATGGGGTCCATATTGTAAAAGTAGTTTACTTTTAAATATCTCGACTAAGTTCATTAGTCAGCTTGATCTTGGATAACGTTTTAAAATATATACAAATAGTTTAATGGAATTGCTCAATGAAATATTTAAAAGTTGTAACTATTTAAAAAATTAAGATAATAACATTTTTTCTATTAAAATAAAAAATGTTTTTCATGCAAAAATCTATTTAATTCTTGCATACTTTTTATTGTTTACATATATATTTTAAAAGCCCTGCAAAGTGTAAATATTATATAGAGAAAATCAATATTTATATCATTAAAATGTTTTTTTTTTATCTTAAAAACATTTCGGAAACCAAATTATAGGCGATTAAAAAGTTCGTTAATGTCACATCAAAGGGTATTTTATTTTAATGAAAAAAGTAAAGTAAAATACAGTCAAAAGTATCTAGTACCCTAATCATAGATTTTTTACTAATAAGCTGTAATTTTTGTTTAAAATTAGCAAGGACAATTATTTGTAAAAATTAAAATCTTTTTGTTATCATTTTCTTTTAATTTCGCTATTAAATATTTAATGTAAGAAATATATAGCCATATTATTTGAACAAATAATTTTTAATTAATAACCTGATTTCTCTTTTTTTTCAATAAAATGATAATTCAATATATATAATAGGCAAATTTTATTAGGACAACAAAATTAATTACTGTAATGCTTATTACACCTGTCAGAGAAATAAAAATACTATTCCAACTTAATTTATTATTTTTATATTATGTAATATATAACTGATGGTTGATATACAATTTAATACACAATAATACAACGATAGAATTTTCGGCTTTAATTAAAAATATTGTACACAATCACATGATATAAAAAATATTTTACAAACATAATTAAGGAGAAAAAGTTCTATACAAAATGACTCAAATATAATCATATTACATGATAAGTTAAAATTAGTTGTTATCTATGAAGTGTAATTTTATTAGAGATGTTTTAAAAAGATTGTATATAAGACAAGAAAAATTTGTTATGTCATTTTCTTCTTCAAGTGTGTTTCAAACATATTGATTCAATATTTAAAAAGATCAAATTCTTCTTATTAAACTGTTTTTTTAAACAGCAGCAACCGTAGATTAGTTTATTTTTATAAATATGTACGTTCAATGTATATTTTTTATAAATTGTGAATTACTTAAAAAATAATTCAATATATTAACAAGCAGTGCCCGCAGCTCGTGTTTCTTTTTTTACTTTTTTTGTCACTTGCTTTCAATATATGTACATATGTAAATGTTTAATGATTTCGTTTGATGTTTTAAGTGTAAATTTTTCACGTCTGAATTTGTCGAATGTCTTTTGCGTATATATCTACGCTCTTATCCCGGTATTTTTGTTGTAGCACAATGTACTTATTTATATTTCGTCACAAAGGAAAAGTAATGGCAAATATTCTTAGAAAATAAGTTTGTCAAATAAGACAAACGCTCATTCCGGTGACCTTTGCGTCTTCCGATGAAAAAATCATTCCTAGCTCCGAGTCTGTGGGATGAGATGGGGGATACCAAAGTTTACCTGCAAACTTGGCCGCTAATTACAAAGTTGGCAATATTTCTCACTGATTGTCTCGGCGTGGGCAAATAGCAAGTTTTGCGGATCATCGCGTCGCAAAGGGATCTTAGGCGAATTGACAAAGGTTAACCGAACCGCACCCAATTCTACATAGTACCTAGGTACAGTAGACGGAGATAATTTGCACGCGCCTAATACAATTACACTCGAGTCGATCTCGATGCACCGCACGTGACCTACTCTGTCGAATGTCAATTCCTTCTTATTTGCTGTGTTCGCTATACGTTATCAGATAACGAACCTCGGACTGCCCACCTCCGACCCGAGTTCCGCTCGATTTGCATGCTCAAATACACATTTACCAGTTTCCTCCGAAGCGCGTTTGAACTAAACCAATAATAAGATAAACTATTTGAAAGCCATCGGAGCGGTGGCCATTATTGCGGAAGCCCAAGTGTCCGTTTGAAGGATCAATCAAGTGCCCGGAATTAACTCAGTATCGCTTTACACGTATCTACATACGGTGCAAAGGTAAATAAAAACTAAGGTGGGTTTGATGGAAATTTACACTCGATCTAACTAAATTGCTATCCGAGAGACGTTAGTATATATATTATTTTTATTAATAATAATTTTAATTTAAATAGTTAAACTTAGTGCCTACAAAAATATTTATTGGAACATAGAACTTTATCGGTTAAAATGCCTTGTGACTTCAAATTCTTATGATATTTGAGTATTCCTATTTAAATAGAGAAAATTTCAATGTATAAGTACAGAAAAATATAAATATTTCACTCAGCTAAGAAAAATAAACTAGTGAATAATGACTAATTATAAAGGCTGTCTAAATATACGTTTTATTTATTATTTAAAAAAAATGTTAAACTAACTTTTACAAGATCAAAACTTTTTTCTTATTGCATCCACTGCGGTCCAATTAATTTAATCAAAAAAAGTAACCTTCTTACTTATTATTTATAAAGCATTTATTTATGGTATACCTGTACCTGTTTCAGATATTGGGACTATTACCTAAAAAAACACCCAAGAATGCACTGACAAAAGAATGAATGTTTTGCTCTATCCCTGTAAATAGTATTTATTTAATTGTTGAATTTCGAAATTCACACAAAACCAGTAATTCTCAACATAATTTTAATCGCACGGAATTTATTGTTATTTTTTTACTACTTTTCTATATAAAACACTAAATATATTTATGTATGTACATTACAATTACTTACATATTTATATATTTCATGTCTGATATATTTATCCAATGTGTAATATTTCCGAAGCACTCTTTTATATAAAGATGTGATTTTAAATTACACTTTTATACATCTCCTTCATTTTTCTTTCCACAGTTTTTTTACATAATATAGAAATTTACTATATAGAAATAGTACCTATTTATTAAAACACTCCAAGTCCACATATTGACAATTTTTTTTCTTCCATGCAAATACTTTAATAATATGGTTCATTTATTTATATTTTACAACTCCTTCCTTACATATTTATTTATTGATTGTGTTAACTAAATTGTATTAGTTAAATATAATTCTTAATAAAGTAAATTAACTATTATACAGAGTAATCTAATACGAATTTACAATATAAGCAGCATAGCAAATCAGTCAGCTGTCAATAATCACGCATGTTCAAAGTGTCAAATGCAGGAGTGGGCAAAAGTTAGTTTTTGCATTTTTGCATTTGCATTTTGCATTTTTCTATTAAATTTTAAGGGAGCGTCCCTGTTTATAATTCACGTTGTTAGGATCAAAAAAATCGTGTCGTCGCAGTCGCAGTGGAAACTGTTCATAATTAAACTTTTAATAACGTTATTACGAGTTACAATGAATATTAATCGAATGAACAAATTTAAGAGCGCAAAAAACAATTCTGCTTATTGAAAAGTTTCATTATCGTTTCGAAACGCTCGTTTAGCTAGTGTTTGTATCCAGAATTTTTATAATAATATTACGACTTACAATATCCAGGTATTTTAAAATATTTTTTTCGTGAAATAAGTTTTAGAGATCAATAAGACGCATATTTTTTGTTGTTCATAAAAAAATATTTCTTGTGTGTGTTGCGATATACCATTGGCGTTCCATATACTACGTTTTATATAACAATATTACGATTTACCTATGTCCTATTTTAAAACCTAGGTGCCCCATTATTAAGGCAAGGCACATAGGCTTCATATTATAAAGGGAGTCGCCATTTTCATTTAAAAAATATAAAAATATTAACATGGTTAAACAACTGAGCAAAAATTATTTCGAAATTTAGTTTTTAAAGAATTAAAAATATTTGGAACTGCGGCAGTGATCGTGTCTTAAAAACAAATATTTGTAAAAAATATAAGAAAGCAATTTTTAAATTTTTATTTTGCTTTTATTTTAAATAAAAAATATTTTTTCTCTCGTTATTTTTTTTACCAAAGATAGGATTTTTTAATTTTTTGGAATAGCGACTATTTTGACACAAAATGGTGGATATAGCTAGTTAACATATATATCTGAGATGATTACAATGTCTATTTTTTGCTAAAAATTTCCTAAATTTAATGTAAATTTCATATATAAACCTATTATTTAATGGCAAAATGTGTTTTTATAAGGAATTAAGTTAGGTTGAGTTAGGTTATGTTAGGGTACGAAAAATCGTACCCTAACATAGCCTAACTTAAACGATTTTTGTTTGAGAAAATATAAATTTATGTACACGTGCTTTCAATTTTATACCTTTAGGTTCACATAGGGGGGGTCACCAGGGTGGTGCAACGCGTGCAAGGTACTTAGGCTGCATATTATAAGGGAGTCCAATTTTAAAAAAAAAAATTTTTCGACTTTTTATAAAAATTATTATTTTGAATTGTGTTCTTAGCGTTAACTAGATATTTTACATAATTAAAATTATCCATAGTATAAAAATATGCAAATAAAAAATAACCTTACTGAATTATTTATAAGAACAATTTAAAAAAACAGTTAAAAATAATAATTTTTAAAAAAAGTTCAAGATTTTTTTTTAAATTGGATTCTTTTATAATATGCAGCCTGGATACCTTGAACCTGTTGCACCACCCTTGTGATATATGTACGTGCTCTCTATTTTATACCTTTAGGTACACGCCTCTATATGTACCTAAAGGTATAAAATAGAGAGCACATACATAAATTTATATTTTCCCTAAAACAAAAATCTTTTGAGTTAGGCTAGGTTGGGGTATAAATCGTAGCCTAACCTAACTCAGCCTAACATTTGTTTTTAAGACACGATCACAACCGCAGTTTTAAAAATTTTAAATTTTTAAAATAATAAATCTCGAATTTATTTTTGCTCAGTTTGTTAAACATGTTGGTTTTTAAATTTTATAAATGAAAATGACGACCTCTCTTATATTGTGGAGCCTGGGTATCTTGCCTTAATAATGTGACACCCCTTAAAATATTGTGTTACTCTTTACAAGTTGTTAGTATGACCGAAATATTTTAGCAGGTAGTTTTATCCATAATTTGAAAACTAAACAAAAGAATATATTATTTTTTAATATAAAGACTTTTTATTAAATAAAAGTATTTTAATATTTTTAAAGAATATTTTTAAATTAAATGTAGAATCATAGTTTTTTCTCAAAAATTATAAATATCGCAGAAATTTGAATAAAACATTTCTAAGTAAAGCGTCAGGGATAAGATAATTTGCCTCATTACCTCTGTTTAATTTATTTATAACAGTTATTTTAAAATTTAGAACACAGAATAAAATCAATAATTATAGGGTTGTTATTTGTTTTGCTTTGTTACTATAACTAGTTATATTATTTAAATAGAATACATTGCGATGCACCTCATGAGAACTCCTTATACGAAATGCTAAAAATAACTTTAAATGGAAACGGAATTAGAAACCAGCTCAGAAAGTTGTAATGAAATCGGGAACTTTCACAAAAATAAAAGATCTTTCTAGATACACCCATTATTTTATATTTAATAACTAGAAGCAACTATGAACAGTTTTGAGCATTTATATATTTCGTCTGCTTAGTCAGGGTCTTATTTTACAATACAACATCAATCATAATAGCAGAGAGAGCATTAATATAACAAAATAGTATAAATATCTTTAAGCTATTGCTAAAAAATTTTAGTCATATTTGTTTCATAGAAATGCATTGTACAAAACAAAAAGGATTTTTATCAATATTTAAAATATAATGGCTTTAGAAGGCAGACTCTGTGATGTAACATATGTACGTCTTTAAACTTTCGTATTATATAAAAAAAAAGTATGTTTTGGTTGCATAATTTATTATGGTTTCTTGTATATTGAAATTTAATGATACAATTTATAATTTACATACACAATAAAAATTGCTCATTTTCTATAAAAAAAAACTCAACACAAGTATAATTTAAATATAATCCTGAAATAAAATCTTCGTTGTATTTTTAAGTACAAAATTATAAATATGGTAATAAAAATAAAAATATACAATTTCATTAATGGTATTTTAAGACGCTAATCTTGTGGCAAATAGGGGTAGTTATCCACTCACTTTTCGAGTTATCTCCTCGGAATTGAAGTTTAAATTACTTCTAATTTTAGAAATGCGACTCGAGTCGTCTCGCGGATACATATTTTCCTTTTAGGCAGATTTTTTCTATGAATATAAAAGCCACCTTTCTGAGAACGCGCGATTCGGGGAAACGCGAAAACCTAATCGATTCGTCTGGAAAATTTATCACCCCTAGGAAACGTACGGACATCAGTCAAACGCGGCGTGTGGGAAACTTTTCCACTTCCGGTTCCGGCCGATAAATCCGAGGCGAAATTATTGCTCTAATTGAATTTATAACTCGTCGGCGACGGCCCTTTTTTTGCCTAATTTCGCTCGATGGATTTTTCGAGCCGTCTCCTCGTTTAATTATCGCGAGAATCCCTTTAGTTAAAAACGCGCCTCGTCATGAAAAAAATATTAAATAAATACAAAAACATATTTTAAGTGAGTTAAGACGACAGGCGGAGATTTGGTCGCTTATTATTTTCTGTTACAGATTATATATTATGGTGTTTAACTCTAGTTTATCCGGTGAATTAGTTACTCAAATGCACGCATAATGACTTAAGTAAGACAATAAAATAGTTAAAACCAGAAAAAATGTATACCAAAATAATTATTGAGAAAAATCGTAGATATGGACCTTTCAATACATTCTTCTGATGTATGCAGATGACATAAACAAAGGATTGCTAGATGAATTAGAAATAAAACAGACATTCGAATAAAATTTTAATATATGTCGACCAATGGGAAAAGTTTTGATCTCTAAAAAGTGAAAGACCAACAACAAACAAAGTAACAAAATAAATTATTAAATTCAATGGTACTACCAAAATTTTATTTTATCATTCAAAAACACTGAATGTTTTTCAATATAATGTAATACGAAAAGCTGATTAGTTGTAATTCACGGCTGTTAAATGCGTTTGGTGTTTAATTTCAACGACATTTTATTATTTCATTTTGCTAATATAGCAAATTGTTTATACACTAAATAAATATAATAAAAACATACATATATACATCTTAAGGTGTTTATAAATTGGTAGTGCTAGAGTTGGTATCTACTACCTGTAAGACCTGGGTTTAAATCCTTTATGAACCCCTGTATTTTTCATTTTCTACTGGGTCAAGAAATGGCAATTAGTGTATTTTAAATGCTTTTAATTTTCCTAGATTTTCCTAATCTCACGGATAAATATCGTAATGATTATTAAAAGTTCACCAAAGTCGTATTTATTATATATTTAATTTGTTTATTAATAAAACAGCTTATAGAATGTTTAAAATAAATAAAAAGTTAGAGCACGCGATTCTGTCTTAGATCACATTCAGTATTTACTTCCCAGAATTATAATAACACTCCACAGAAAATTCGGCTTTCTATATTCAAAACACGAGGTTCAAATATTACATTGTCTTTAAGTTCTCACTAATCGGGCATTAAGATTAAAATTTGGATTTTAACTTTTTTTTAAAGGTAACTAAATTTTTCAAAATGCTGTTTCTGTTGTTCTGTCAGTAAATAATTGTGATTTTGCGTTCTCTGTAGATTATTGCAATAAGTCTGTTCCACTTAATTTTACTAGTATAAAGCACTAATTTATACTAAAAATATAATTTATATTAACCTCAGAACACGTACCTCTGCTTTTTGTCTTAAAGTGCGTCAAAAATAAAACACATTATATACAAATCAGGCGTCTATAAAAATAGAGACGTAATTAGCAATAAAACTGACCGCTAACGATTGCTTTCATCCGAGATTAGTAGTTATTTTAAACTCATATTTTATTATTTTCTTGTTAATTTATGAAAGATGCTTTAATAAATTTTATCTTACTAGATAAAACAATCTAAAGATTTATACGACGTATTTTTGTAATGTGCTCTATTTAGCAATACAAATTTTATCAAAATCTTCACAAAAAATTTGCTAGATGTTTTATAAATCATTAAATATTTGTCATTCGATTGAAAAAAAACATGTAGGTGTTCTTAAGCACATGCGCAAGTCACAGTTTAGCGATCACCATAACAACCACTTGAACAACGAAATGATTATTTTTCTTTATTACATCATTGTTAACGCATTACGAAAGCTTGAATCACACATACGCATCGAAAGAAAATTTTGTAACAAAAAACAACTATTTTAATGATGAAATGCACGTCATGAACAATACGTTCAACTTCCTGATTACATAAACAATACGTTTGACCCTGCGTATATAACCATTATTTTTCGAGCTCCTTAGTTATGGATCGCCGAAGTAGTCACCTGTTCCTTATAGTCGAGCATATGTTTTTACCCACCGGCTCTTTAGCAATTACTAGCTTCAACATTTCGTAATATTTGCATAGTTGGCTATGCGCCAACGAAGTGCTTCAATCTGAGTAAGCTGGACTTTGTTTTATATTAGGACGTGAATACATTTTAGAGGTGTGCTCAAGAAGCAATGTGTTTGTCTGTAACAATCGTCGTTACTGTAATAGGCATACTCAAACAGACACATAAAAAACATTACGACATCAGCCAACAAAAACAACTTGACACACCAACAAAGACCCTCTAATTTCCAAGAGTCGCATTTGTGATTTGACACTATTTCGATACTGCTATCACCATACTCAGCATATATTAGGCTACAAAGTCACAGTTTTTTAACTTCAAAACCCGAAAAAGCGATTTTTATAACGTGATTGCCAAAAAATATTTTACTTATTATTTTATCTCTGATTTTTATCATCAAAGACTTGATAATCGTTTTTGAGTTATTAGGTTATATTTTTTTGATGTGATGCTGCCACTAATAAGCAGAAGGTGTGGTTACAGTAATGTGGTTACATATTTTTTAACCACCCTATGCCTACGGATGAACGTAATACGCGCACCACTAATCCCTATCCAGAATGCGGCGGCTAAAAAAAGCGATTATTAAAATACTCAAGACGTATTTTTTCCGCTGCTAGTCAAAACGAGCTATATACTTATTGTTCTCAAACCAATTTTGAAATTTTATATTTTTTTTTTATTATGTTTTTGTTGGGTTTGAGATGCTCTTTAATTAAATGTATATAGTTGACACTAAATGTGTAATATATTTATTTCAGCATTGCATCTGACTTTGGATGCTATTACCATAACACATTACATCTAGTGTAGTGAAGCAATCAGGATCATACAGTCGTCTTATTCACGGAGCATCCTGACTCATTTTGCTGTTTCATAACATTCGCCCATCTAGGATACGGCACAACACCTTAAGTTTTTACATAGAGAAAACCTAAAAAATTTTGCTTGTTAGATGTAGAGTTTTACTGATCACGATACATCGGGAAGTGCTACTACTAAAACTGGTAATAAAAGCATATAGGTGGAAGACCTTTCTTTAAAAATTATTTCCATGACACACAAAAATTGTTTTGAATGTATTGTATATATTTTTAAATTAATATTAAAAAACATTAGGAACAAGAAACATCTTTGACAAATTTCAATACAATCGTTTACATTTTGTAGCAGCCTCCGGATTATCGACTTGTCTCGAGACACACAGATCTGTATGTAGACGTAATTTAATATACGAATTTTTCCTTCAAGTCAAAGTATTATTTTTCGCGCAATTTCCCCGTGAAAATTCCTTTTTAATCTCTCGGCAGAATAAAACATTGCGTATATATGTATATTCCCGTTTCGTATTTGCATTTTTTCAGCGAGTGTCTTTGATCCTGTTTCTTTTGATGTAGCAATATTTTGCGTTCGTATAAAAGCGTAAACGCTGATAAGTTTAATTCGCATATAACAATATTTTCAGGGGTTAATTTGGCGTCGGTCGGCTGTAACTGCGATCTGTCCGGTCACAAGGCAAATTGTGTAGCGTCACTCATAATTTGTCTGCGGGGCCATTAGCGAACGAAAGTTGGACGGTGCGCGCAAAATGGCACCGGGGGCGAAAGATTCGCGCTGCTAAATAATTACCTACGGCAAAGTCGTTAATCACCCGTTAATAATTATAAAGGAGTTGTGACCTTGCATATTATCGCACGGCGTCGTAGTCGGAGCCGTGCAAGAACGCCTCGCACATGACTTATGGCCGAGCTTATGCCCGTTCTTACAAAATACATAGTCGTTATGCGGGGTAATCATAATTAACTCACCCTCGTCGCCGCTCGTATTTAATTTACCCCAAATTGGGGTAAGTTAACGGCGCCGGCCACAAAGCGGCCCGTTTTTCAACGGCCGATTCCAAATTTAAGACGCGAGAACAAAAGTGAACGGCGCTAAACTGAGGTCGCGCCTTAACGCAAGGGCGAACGCGATCGTTTTGTAGCACCTTGTGTTCACACTTTATGATCGTTTAACAAAAACATATATGATGGCAGTGTCAGGAAGTGGAATTAAGTTGATAGCCCGAGTCTCCGCTGGTTTATTTCGTGTTTCG